>NW_013672281.1:0-6605 GCF_000517525.1 Limulus polyphemus
TCATTCAATTACTCATTACCCTGTTCCCGTCACGTTGTGAACGTCTTATATATACAAGACTAACACATGTCTAGTAAATGCTAAGGCATTCATGAAGGAACAGGATATTTCTAGAAAGACGTGGCGTGATACTAGTCACGTGACCTCGATGACGCAACAATATTTACTTTAATTAATTGTCTCAATCTAGCTTATTAAGGCTGAAATAATTCTAGAACAGAAAAATCTTTCAGACTTATATGAATGCTAAAAAATTTGTTAAAAATGTTTGACTATAAATCGATAAGTACTTCTTACAATGTAAAAATGCATGGAACTTCTTCCCATAGCCACAAACTTGACTGTGACACTAATAGACGTAAGAGAATGTGTCGCACTTAATAATAAGGTTTGTGAATGAAATATCAAAGTCTGTTCAGAGTGAAGTGATGATATTGTTGTTCTTATTTTACAGGTACTAGAGAGCAATCTTTCGTGTATGCCCTTTCTTCTGCAGCTGTGGGCCATACTGTCGCACGTGCCTGCAGCGCAGGAAATATCTTATCTTGCGGCTGCGGGCGTGTGCCAAGCGGACAAGCACAGGGGGATTTCAAATGGGGAGGATGTGCAGACAATCTTCTTCATGGAATCAAATTCTCTCGCTCTTTTTGTAATAGTCCGTGGATGAGAAAGAAAACGAAGAAAACTGTGGAAGGTGTCTTGAACAGGCACAACAACAGGGCAGGAAGAATGGTAAATAACATCATTATGAGATTATTTGATATGTGATACAAGTATATACAAATCTCGCAATAAATTTGTTCCCAATTTAAAACCATAGTCTAATGCATTTTAAGGTCTTATTTAATCAAAGTTTTTAAAACAATGTGATGTGTTTACCATGTTATGAAGAAATACTAATTCAGTTTGTTTATACAGATATTTAAACAGAGCTGTCGTTGTTGTTGGGTTTTAGCGCAAAGCTATACAGTGGGGTATATGCGCTCTGTCCACCGTATAGAATCGAACCCCAGATTTTAGCTGGAAGGTCAGTAAACTTACCACTTACCCACCGGGGACTTTAAACAGATTGCGTTCGTTTGCAAATAAAATTCTTTTGTTTAATATAATAATATAAAGCACGTCATAAAGAAAGTGTGAATGACAAACTAAAACAGTGTCTGAATCAACTCTTGTTCTTAGTCTAGTGAATAATAAACTATAACAGTGTCTGTGTCAACTCTTGTTCTCAATGTAGTGAATAATAAACTATAACAGTGTCTGTCTCAACTCTTGTTCTTAGTGCAGTGAATAATAAACTATAACAGTGTCTGTGTCAACCCTTGTTCTTATTGTAGTGAATAATAAACGATAATAGTGACTGTGTTCACTCTTGTTCTTCGTGTAGTGAACAATAGATTATAACAGTGTCTGTGTCAACTCTTGTTCTCAGTGTAGTGAATAATAGACTATAACAGTGTCTGTGTCAACTCTTGTTATTAGTGTAGTGAATAATAAAGTATAACAGTGTCTGTGTCAACTCTTGTTCTCAGTGTAGTGAATAATAAACTACAAAAGTGTCTGTGTCAACTCTTGTTCTCAGTGTAGTGAATAATAAACTATAACAGTGTCTGTGTCAACTCTTGTTCTCAGTGTAGTAAATAATAAACTATAACAGTGTCTGTGTCAACTCTTGTTCTCAGTGTAGTGAATAATATACTATAACAATATCTGATTCAACTCTTGAGCTCAGAACTTTCGTATATTGAATATGATTTTTTAAATGTCCAAAGTCACATTGAGTAACTTTCTTTGAGGGGGGGGGAGCACTTTGGCAACTTTCAAAATACACTACAATTGGTGTTTGTTATTTTCAACCTAAACGACACCTAGTGCGAACATGGGCTAAACATCCAATTAGTTATTGGTTGTTAAGCACAAAGCTACACAACGGGCTTTCTGTGCTCTGGCCATCACGGGTATCGAAACCCGACTTGTCACGTCGTAAGCCAGCGGACTTACTTCTGAGCCACTGGGAGGTGGGGGCAAACATACAGGTCATAGACCTGTAAAGTTCAGTTATAGCTGTCCCTATGTTTGAACTAATGACCAGAGGGAAAGGGCTACGAGTCACCAAAACACCTGCCACCACAAATAATTTGTCCGGATGTACTATGAAAGGTAACATGTAACAGAAGGTCAAATAAAAAATATGCAAATAAAGGAGGAGGATTAACAAAGAAATCTAAAAATATATATCAACTTAATAAACATACTGAAAGGATAATTTAAATTACAGTAAATAGTTTAGATCATTTTCATTATTTAATGTTATTTTATTTTTATAAAGATTTCATATAGTAACTTTATTTCAATATTTTTACATTCCCCGAATGAGAAACATAAATATGATTGTTTTAAAAAAGATATACGTCCCTTTAAGCCTAAATTTCGTGATAAAAACACAATACATTACATGTTTTCCATTTCTTCTAATTAGCCCATTACAGATTTCAAATTAAAGATGTGTTAAAGATAATTTTAAATACATCTTTCGTCTGTCACACTTCGCAGGCCAAGAGGTCTTTGTTCATTGGAAAGAACTTGTCAATTAAGATACGTTATGTGCATTACGAAACATTTAATGTTACTTTGTTAACTGTGTTATCACTGAAAGTAATGTACTCATACTGTTACGCCTCCAGTCGTTAGTTAATTTTCCGTAAATTCGTTCAGACGAAACTTTAGCGACACAAGTCCTTTCTTAAATAAAACTGGTTTATTCTTTCCGAATACAACTTTACGACACACTTAATTTCAACAGTCGCTCTGTAACAAACGCTATAATTCTCACGTGCTTAACAATATTCTCTCTGACTGCAGTTCAATTACTCATCACCTCTGTTGTCCCGTCACGTTGTGACCGTCTTATATATATACAAGACTAACACATATCTAGTAAATGCTAGGGCATTCATGAAGGAACAGGATATTTCTAGAAACAGGTGGCGTGATACTAGTCACGTGACCTCGCTGACGCAACAGTTCCAAAGCAAAGTTCAAAGTACTGCAGCATGATCAATGGAACAGGTGAGTTTGTTTTGGAATGTTCAAAGTACTCCAATATGATCAATGGAACAGGTGAGAGTAAGTAAGGAACCTGAAAAAAGATTCATTACCAATTAACTCTTAAGGCTAAACTATTTAAATAGGTACTGTACAATAAATGAGTGTAGAATACTCACATGAAGTAGGTTCAATAAGTACAGCATTTAAAATATTTATTTAACACTGCAAGATTCTGGTGTTATAATCACAATAAAAATTACCTAGCAGGGTTAGTTTAAAACTTTACTTAATTACAATAAAACTACCAAGCAGGGTTAGTTTAAAACTTTACTTAATTACAATAAAACTACCTAGCAGGATTAGTTTAAACCTTGAGTTAGTAACTTAATTACGATAAAACTACCTAGCAGGGTTAGGTTCTACCTTAACTTCATTACAATAAAACTAATTATCAAGGTTAGGTTAAACCTAATTCTTGTCACAGTTAAATTTCACTGTCAGTGCAGTCACTATAATTATAAAACTAAGACAGAGTTAGGTAAAGGTAAATTTAATTAGGGTTGTGATGCTAAGGTTATGTACGAAATCACAGTGAATTTTAAAATTTACCTTTTATTTTCCCAAGTGTTCATAAGAGTGAATTTACTGGAATCTCGTACTCCCGTAAAAACTGATAACGTTCCACCTCGAGAGTTGTTTTTCTGTCACAGACAACAACGTTAATATAGGACAAATAATTTACTATTTATTTTATTAAACCTCAAAAAAAAAAAGGATAGAAATCCTAAGGTTAAAATTTGAAGTCGTGTTTATTTTCCCAAATTTTCTTTCTTGAAGTAATACTTTTCAGAAATGCATGTTTTCACACTAAAATTTCACATTATTATTATCATTTGAATACAAAACAAAAAGTTTACTCTAGCTATTGAACAACAATATACTTGTTTTATCGGTTAAGTCATACTTGTCTGGATAATACTATACATTACATATTCGGCTATACAACAATGTAGACGACCCATTTTTAAAGATACTTACACCATAAAAAAGGCCAAAAGTGTTGTTTGGTAGTAACTGTGGTATCTTTATAAATGGTTTGGCTAGTAGGGCCAGATCCTTCATCAGGGGCACTCCATAACCATCAAAGAGAAGCTCACGAACCAACCGTTTCACAAACAATTCTTCCTTGTATTTCTTGAACAAGGAATTCAGTACTGGTAAGAAGAATGGGCGAATTAAAGCTGACACTTTCTCAAGAGCAACTTTAACAATTCCCTGAAAAATCCAAATGATGAAAAATTCCTGAGTGTAAGTCAGGAATTAAGAACGTACGTCTAGAAGAACCATAATTTAACACATAAAACAAAAGTAACCATCTTTCGCCGAAAACACTGTTTTTACAAATACACACCTATAAGTATGATACATTTTTATCACTTAACCAATACAGCATATACAAAAACATAGTTCTGTCCCTGAAGTCCTGGGTTTGAATCCACCACAATAAATAAATTCTGTGCAGATTAAATCTGAATACTTCTGGTAGGTTGGTTATGCAAAAGTTTTGTTAAGATATTATGTCTATCTGAATACTTGTGTTCTGGCAGTTCAGCTATTGAGTTCATCGAAAAACGTGTCATGATTTTGATAAGCGAAACGATTTGTTAAGCTATGATGTACATCTGAAAATGTATCACAAGTTTGATACGTGAAACGTTTTGTTAAGCTATAGTGTACATCTGAAAACGCAGAGATGTCGGGTGTATTTTTACATATTTGACTTATATGACAATTGTTAATTATATAATGTTATATAGCCAAGTACCACCACTTTTCAACTCCTTCCTACACCACTGAAACGTATCAATATTTTGATACACGAAACGTTAAGTTATCATGTACATCTGAATATTCATTGCAGATTTGTTATGCGAAACGTTGTGTTAAGATATCGTATCTTTCTGAATACTTAATACCGATTTATTTGGCGAAAAGTTTTGTTACATTATCGTGTACATCTCAACACTTATCACACATTTGTTACGCGAAACATTGTGTTAAGCTACCGCTAGGTTCAGGTGAAAACGGCGGTTCGATAAGCAAAAACACGGGTCCAGTCTCAGTAGGTTTTTGATTAAATATGAAACTATACTAATACTCACCAGTAACGGTACGTTTATGACGTAGACTATTTCATCTTGGGTTCCAGCTGAAAGTCCTTTTTCAAAAACATAGGATTTTACTTCGTGGTAGAGTACAGTGTCTTCTTCTTTGTTCCATCCGATAATCTCTTTAACTCTAGTTTCCCTGTAAGTTAGGCTTTATTTATTACAAATAATCTCTTTAACCATAGTTTCCTTGAAAGTCAGGCTTTAGTTGCTTCAAATAATCTCTTTAACCCTAGTTTCTCTGACATTCAGGCTTTAGTTATTTCAAATAATCTCCTTTAATCTAGTTTCCTTGAAATTCAGGCTTTAGTTGCTTCAAATAATCTCCTTAACCCTAGTTTCTCTGAAATTCAGGCTTTAGTTATTTCAAATAATCTCCTTAACCCTAGTTTCTCTGACATTCAGGCTTAAGTTATTTCAAATAATCTCCTTTATCCTAGTTTCTCTGAAATTCAGGCTTAAGTTATTTCAAATAATCTCCTTAACCCTAGTTTCACTGAAAGTCAGGCTTAAAAAATTCAAATAATCTCTCTAACCATAGTTTCCCTGAAAGTTATTTAAAATTGTATATACATAGCTCTCTTACTTCGCATTCGTACGGCCTACTGTACAGTAATGTTTCCTTTAAACCTCAAAAAGTGTATCACGTGAATTTTACAAATTAAATGAACTGGAAACATAATTACTTCAATGTGTTTGTTTTGCTTGTTGTTAAGCACGAAGCAACACAATGGGCTATCTTTGCGATGCGCACCAATAGTATCGAAACCCAATTCGTAGAATTATAAACTCTCAGACAAACCGCTGAACCACTGTAGGAAATTTCAATAGGATGAAAAATGAGAAAAAAATGTGCTATAAAAATTTCACATATGTATGTTTTAATTGACAAAACTGTAGACGGGGAGGTGTTATCGTAGAGGCAAAAATAGCGGGGCTATAAAACAAACGCAATTTTACTTCGTGTTTATAATATCCCCCCCTTGTTACATATAACACCCACCCTACACAGTGGAAATTGTACACGATTCTGAAAACTTAGCAACTGTTGTAAATCGATGAGACGAGAACTCGACAGATTACAAGTTTTTATTTTATTTATCACGAAACGTGCATAATAATAATCTTCTTATAAATTATTTTTAAGTTTGTAAGGGTTAATAAAAGGCCTGGTGGTTAAGGTGTTAGACTCGAAATATATAGGTAACGGGATCGAACCCTGTCACTGAACATGGTTGAACTTTTACCATTAATTCATTACTAAGCTATATAATAACATATTCCCTGTTTCATAAATATTGTTACGTATCTGCTTGTTTGTTAATTTCCCATAGAAATTCTTTCCGAGAAACTTAAGCGATACGAGTTATTTCTTAATTAAAACTAGTT
>NW_013672281.1:6615-7929 GCF_000517525.1 Limulus polyphemus
CTACTTTTATAAACACACGCTATAATTCACAGCGATTCACACACTTTATAACACCGTCAATACCGTTCGCTTGACTCAGTTATCTGCAGTTATTTGCGGGGCTTATATATTAAAATAGAGGGCGCCTGGAAAAGACTAGAGTTGCCAGAAACAGTCATGATCCTTCTATAAACTCCAGCGCGCCTGCTTCCAGCGTCGCGTGACTTCCGCTGTCGTAACAATATAAATGTAGTTAGGCCGTTTTGTAACACAAACACATTTGTTGGGCAAATAGGGAATAAGATAAAGGAGTAAAGAGAAATAGAAAAATTAAATGTCACCCCCACTCCTGGCACCATAAAATCGTGTAAGATAGCAAGAATAATGTTCAAAAATACAAACAATTCATCTAAGCCATTTTTGTTAACCCAGAGGTGCTGAGATTCAGGAAAAATTGAGCGGGGGAATTTTTGTCTTGGAGGAGGCCGGAACGAGGTGGTGGTGAGTAGGTGCGAGAAGTCTTGAAGCATGCATGGTGTGATTTTGTTTCAATCCAAGTAAGAAAGGTAAATTTTCTAGATTTTTTCAACTCGCACGGTGGTCACGTGTTAACTGTTTCTGGAGCTGAGAGGGGCAGCAGAATGAAATATTGACTAGGGTAGCTAAATAGACAGCGCCAGTCTGGCTACAGTTATTTGAAAGTTTAATCCTACAAAAAAAAGTATCGAATGGTGCAAATTATTTAAATACATGAGTTCAGTGAACGTACTTGAAAGTGTAGGGACCCACTTCTTCCAATACAGGTTTCGCGCCATTAAAGGTGACGTCAGCAGGGTTGGTGACGTTGAAAATATAAATCCTGACGTATATAGGCACTGGAATATTCTTCCAGTTCTCGAACATTGTAGTTCCTTCGGCTAACACCAGTTGCTGAAAAATACAATGGTGTTTATAAAATCAAAATGTTACACTATAATTAAAAAACAGCATGTTTGTCAGACCATTGACACATAACGTATAAAGGTGACATAATCACAGCTATCATATAGACTATTTGATAGACATATAGATAGATAATTTGAAACTATGAAATAACTTTATAAAATCAAACTGGAGATTTTATCCAAAGGTGCTTTATAACATCAAACTGAAGATGTTATCCCAAAGTGCTTTATAACATCAAACTGAAAATGTTATCCAAAGATGTTTTATAACATCAAACTGAATATGTTATCCAAAGGTGCTATATAACATAAAACTGAAGATGTTATCCAAAGGTGCTATATAACATAAAACTGAAGATGTTATCCAAAGTTTGATGTTATAAAGCACCGG
>NW_013672281.1:8929-14033 GCF_000517525.1 Limulus polyphemus
TATACTCTTGTCTCACCTACTAGTGGGATTCTACTGTCACTGCACCATGGCTCCATGGTGCTGAACGCCTATGAACATGAATGCTCGCATTCACAGTCCGGGCACGCTAATCATTGAGCTATGCCCGACCTCTAGTGAATGCTAAGTGTTTGATAACGTGAGTTTCATTGATTTAAACGTTAATGAAACAGTTTTGATAACATTCTGAAAATCACAGTCTTTATCTTACAAACAATTTGATGTACCCTAAAACTGAAGTTTCTCTTGATAAATATTAGTATTGGATTATTTCGTTCCTCTTCAATTACACCCACGTCATCTTGTGGCGCAGAACATGGCTGATCTTATATTTATGGACATCGACCTGACTCAGTTCACATATCTTAACAGTGACGTCATGAAAACAATTTCGTATTTCTTACACGCACCTAACCAGCAGAATACGAAAAAAAAGTAATTATTTTAACGTTCTGTTCGTTTGACACTCGACGTACTGGTACGTGCTTCAGCAGAACTATCAGACGTACTGGTACGTGTTTCAACTGCACTAACATAGTAACAGTTACATGGATAGTTATAGTAACGGTTACATGGATAGTTATAGTAATAGTTACATGAATAGTTTTAGCAACAGTTACATGGATAGTTATAGTAACAGTTACATGAATAGTTATAGTAATAGTTACATGAATAGTTATAGTCAATAGTTACATGAATAGTTATAATAATAGTTACATGAATAGTTATAGTAACAGTTACATGAATAGTTATAATAATAGTTACTTGAATAGTTATAGTAATAGTTACATGAATAGTTATAATAATAATTACGTGAATAGTTATAGTAACAGTTACATGAATAGTTATAGTAATAGTTACATGAATAGTTATAATAATAGTTACATGGATAGTTATAGTAATAGTTACACGAATAGTTATAATAATAGTTACATGGATAGTTATAGTAATAGTTACATGAATAGTTATAATAATAGTTACATGGATAGTTATAGTAATAGTTGTATTCAACGCCAAAGTGATATTCTTAGTCGTTATCTTTCTCGGACTGTGAATCTAACGATTTATGGTTCGCGACTCGTTACCGCAAAATCTTACTACGTATTTCAGGACCAAAGGTGTGGTATCATATGATCACATTTCATTATTCAATCAGACCAAGTGTTGGCGGTGGGTGCTGTTAGACAGGTAATTTCCCTCTAGTCTATCACTCAACATTCAAAATTAGGGACGATTATGTCCAGAATAGCCCTTATGTAGCTTTGGGCGAAAATATAAAAGAAACCATCTGTAGCAACATGATCTTGTTTTCAGAAAGACTTCGCTCATTTTTTAAGGATACTGTCTTTGTTTCTCAGATTATTAACAACTTTCATTACAGACTACACTGATGATATTAATATTGTCATTACACATCACTCTGTAGTCGTACCTGTATCTACTGCTTTCAGTCTGCCATCAGATTCAAAGTTTAACAAAATTTTAAAACAAATGAGCTGTAGCCAGGACACATCCTATGAACTTTAATTGGAAAACTATTGGTAATAAATTACTGGGTTTGGTTGGATTTTTAAACAAAAAACTACATAATGTGCTTTGCCCACCCCAGGTATCGAAACCCGATTTTAGCGCCGAGAGCTTATACTCTTTCTACTCAGGAACACACTCAGAAGGTAACAAAATGGTGAAAAAATAATATTTCATTGTGGTAACCTATATAGCACACGCTATCCTTCTCAACTTACATTATCTTGATGAAAGAAATATTATCCAACTGTGTTGTATGTTTGTATCTGATCAGACTTTACCTTATTCAGGTTTAAACTAACCACTAATACTTTTCTACGTATCCTAGTAACAGCCGTGGTTTATGTTTGTGTCTGATCAGACTTTACCTTATTCAGGTTTAAACTAACCACTAATACTTTTCTACGTATCCTAGTAACAGCCGTGGTTTATGTTTGTGTCTGATCAGACGTTACCTTATTCAGGTTTAAACTAACCACTAATACTTTTCTACGTATCCTAGTAACAGTCGTGGTTTATGTTTGTGTCTGATCAGACTTTACCTTATTCAGGTTTAAACTAACCACTAATACTTTTCTACGTATCCTAGTAACAGTCGTGGTTTATGTTTGTGTCTGATCAGACTTTACCTTATTCAGATTGAAACACCTATTTTTAAAGTACCCTGTACACAACAACAAGATTAATATACAGTGCCTTCCTTACTGTCGATAACATTTTAACGATAATTACAGTAAAAAAAACAGGTCTTACAACGATCTCACCTACATGATCTATAATAGTGAGAACAACACGCTAAGTCCTCATTTTCAAATCGTCTTCAATTTAGCAGAAATCGTTATGTCCTTGAAAGAAGTAAAAAAATAGTTTACTTCCGTGTAGAATCAATCCATTCCTTTACTTGTAGTGAGTTTACGTGCTTGTTTTACAATCAGATACCTTCTGATGTTAAAACAAGTATAATCAATCCATTATGATTGTAAAACAAACACGTAAACTCACTACAAGTAAAGGAATGGATTGATTATACTTGTTTTAACATCAGAAGGTATCTGATTGTAAAACAAACACGTAAACTCACTACAAGTAAAGGATGGATTGATTATACTTGTTTTAACATCAGAAGGTATCTGATTGTAAAACAAACACGTAAACTCACTACAAGTAAAGGAATGGATTGATTATACTTGTTTTAACATCAGAAGGTATCTGATTGTAAAACAAACACGTAAACTCACTACAAGTAAAGGATACCTTCTGATGTTAAAACAAGTATAATCAATCCATTCCTTTACTTGTAGTGAGTTTACGTGTTTGTTTTACAATCAGATACCTTCTGATGTTAAAACAAGTATAAGATTAAACTCAAACTCTTTTAATGAAAGTCATCTGGAAACATAGATTAGGTCTTTAAGATATTTTAACTGAATCTTCCCGTTTGGTCTTTTAAGGAACAAACAAAACAAAAGTTAATATCTGATTAATAGAAGTGAACGTCTTCCTACTGTGAATGTATCCTGTTTAAACATCAGTGAACAACGAAACAGATAAGGGTTAAGTAGACAAGTAAGACCTTTTCTAAGTAATGTTACTTTCCGAGGAATTATTTGTTCCACCATTTTTATTTTTATCCACAAAATCGTTACACCTAGTGGCTACTTCTAAAAGTATATATATATTTTTTTTTATAACGATTTAATATACAAATTTTGGAAGATGGAGCTTGTACTTTGTGAATTGTTTGTTTGTAGTTAAGCGTAGAGCGACATAATGGGCTATTTGTACTGTGCCAACGAAGGGTATCGAACTCCGGTTTCTTGAGTTATTAGTCCGCAGACTTACCGTTGTGCCTTCGTGAAATGTTTGTTTCCGAATTTCGTGCATATCTGTTCTTAACTATGAACTAAATAATGGTGAGTGAAAGTCCAGTAATTCAAGTAAAATAATAATAATAGCTAAATAATCAGTGTTAAAAATAAAAATAAATAATGTTGTGTTATTAATTCTTACCTTAGAAAACTGATTTGTAAATTACTTGAATTATAATAATTACATTCCACTGCTTTATCTGGTGCTCACTATAAAAGTTGTCATGGAAACTGATGACGGTAAATAGTGCCTAGATTACTACTATGTCTGTTGTATCTCAGTCGGCTTGATGAGACCTGGCATTGTACAAAAGGCTTCGTCGGCACTGGATACGGCGTACGTAGTGTTGTTGACATATTATAGTAGATTATCCCTTACTTTCACTCATGAGTTTTTAGAAGTAATAGACTATAGGAAAGACAGTTAGTCAACAGTAGTCAAAGACAGTTAGTCAACAGTAGTCATCTCTTGTGTGTATCCACGGCTCCAAAGGGCGGAGTGTGTTTTCGTGAACCATAAACTCTCGGTTTCAAATTCAGAGCTCGATGACTACTGGACCATGCCCGGCCTAATATTTCAATGCTATTCGCTAATAAGTATAGTTCCTTAGTTCTGTCGTTAGGAGTCTATCAAAAAAATGAAGTGGCTATCGTGCCACTCTGTCATATTAAGTTACTGTAAGAAAGATGCAAATTTTTCATAACACATAATTTACTGATACTGCCGTTAGAGGGAGTATAGCACAAAATGACGTAACATATTAAGTTACTGTAAGAAAGCCTACGTTCCCAAACTTTTCTTTGCCCAACGAAAAAATAAAGACAAAAGTATAAGCGTAAAAAAGAACAGAAACTTTTTCAGGTATTTTTTTTTTTTATTGAATAAAAGTCGCATATCGTTCAGAACATTTGATTGAGAAGTGAATCTGAACAAGACGGTCGTGTTTCAACTAGGTTATGATACACGCATGAGTAAGGATTATAAATGCATGTGCACTAGTGAAACAGACATGCACAGTTATGTGTCAGCCCTATTTAAACCACGTGCTTTCTACGGTAATCTCCGTATACACAGTTAAACGAGACGCTGCGCACACACAAAGTTATACCAGGAAGCCTTTCTTTCTGTTTTCATCTTATTCTACTTTGGAAGTTTCCTTGTTCTCCCCCCTCTCATTGATCGAGGTTCGTGTTTAGAACCAGAAAGAGTTTGAAGTTTTTATCACAGAGTGTGACTTTAATGACACCCTTCGTTTTTTACCAGAGATTTGCTTCAGCCACGGAAAAGTAGACTTATTGTAGAGGACAAAAATGTATAAAAAACATTGACATGTTTTCACGCGTTCGATGACACAAGAGTTCACAGTTTGTTTCAATACACCCATTTCTCTAGAGATAACAAAATGGTCATCTTAACACTAATTATAAACACGTGTACTGGTCATGGTAGTAAAAATAATTACACCCAGAAGATTAAAACCGTGTGGTAAATTATACACAATATCACGGTTAACACTAATTATAAACATGTGTACTGGTCATGGTAGTAAAAATAATTACACCCAGACGATTAAAACCGTGTGGTAAATTATACACAATATCACGGAAATCAATTTAATTCACTCCAGTTAAAAATAATACACGACGTAATTCACTCCAGTTAAAAATAATACACGACGTAATTCACTCCA
>NW_013672281.1:14948-16344 GCF_000517525.1 Limulus polyphemus
AAATCAATTTAATTCACTCCAGTTAAAAATAATACACGACGTAATTCACTCCAGTTAAAAATAATACACGACGTAATTCACTCCGGTTAAAAATAATACACGACATAATTCAGTTGAGTTAAAGTAATACACGACGTAATTCACTCCAGTTAAAAATAATACACGACATAATTCAGTTGAGTTAAAGTAATACACGACGTAATTCACTCCAGTTAAAAATAATACACGACATAATTCACTCCGGTTAAAATAGTCCACGACATAATTCACTTAAGTTAAAATAGTGCACGACATAATGCACTCCAGTTAAAATAATACATTACATAATTCAGTTGAGTTAAAGTAATACACGACATAATTCACTCCAGTTAAAATAGCACACGACATAATTCACTCCAGTTAAAATAGTACAGGACATAGGATATAAGTTGATCTAGTTAAGATACAGTTAAAACACAGGATATTATTGATCCAGTTAAAACACAGGATATAAGTTGATCCAGTTAAAACACAGGATATAATTTGATCCAGTTAAAACACAGGATATAATTTGATCCAGTTAAAACACAGGATATAATTGATCCAGTTAAAACACAGGATATTATTGATCCAGTTAAAACACAGGGTATAATTTGATCCAGTTAAAACACAGGATATAATTGATCCAGTAAAACACAGGATATTATTGATCCAGTTAAAACACAGGATATAATTTGATCCAGTTAAAACACAGGATATAATTTGATCCAGTTATGTAATACACAGAATATAATGTAATTACACCATTTTGATACTTCCTATTTCAACTTGAAACTTACAGGTTGGTCACTGTACTTCCGCTAGTCGTAACAAGTAGACTTCAAAATGTTTAAATATACGAGAAACAATAACGACAGGGCAACAGAAATGTCTGTAATTTGTCTTGTTTACTTCTCTGAATTAAAAGCTTTTCGAACATTTCCTTGTATTAAAACATGGAGAATCGTTTAGGTTGTTAAGAAAGGTGAGACTTAAAATACATTTAATCAGGACTGTCCGAAACAATAAATGAAATAGTTAATCTTTAAAACTTAACTTCAGAAATGTAACATATTTAAACGCAGCAAAATGTTTCAACCTGTAGGCTACCAAGGATTTTTCAGAATCGTGAAACCTGTCAATTTTAATCAGAAACGCGCTTTCTTCAGTTGTATAATTTCATAGGAACTGAAAGTGGGCGGGGCTCCATCTTGTCTACACACGAAAGGTAATACAATGTATATAGCCTGTAAAAATGGCATGTCCTGATATTGCACCATAAAAGTACTGTAAAAATCAATGACGTGGGGACACAGAATTTATTAAGATTTAAAAAAAATTGCCCACATTGTGACTCCCCCTAACATGAATGTGTTAA
>NW_013672281.1:17344-24523 GCF_000517525.1 Limulus polyphemus
GAAAAAAGTATCTCCAAACAGAGAAGATTTAACAGTAGTTTGAAACAGCATCAGATCACCGCAAAGCTGAGCAAAGAGAGAGTCTGAAGTGTGTTTTATATATATAATTAAAATTCATAAACAACTTATTCTTAAATAAAAAAGCCTCCTTTCTCTCGTATTTAATAACGGTCGACCATTTTCTGATTCCCCAAATAAACAACAGTCCTAGAAATGCCACTAGTTAATATATCATTTACATCCTACTTAATCATTTTGACTTTTTTGTTGTTGTTAATAAAAAAGACAGCAATAACTATTTTTAAATTGTAAATTAAAAAATTTAGAGCTGCACATCAACCTAATAGAATTATACAATATATGATGAACTCCACTGACTCTGTAACCTAAAATTCAAGAAGCCAGTAGTGTTTCAAAAACTTTATGTTTCATTAACAAACATACCTGCTCGTATATATGTCACATTTTACACTGTTACCAACTGGAAACTTTGTTTCGAGCAGTTTCGTCTTTATTAGCCCAGCTAGGCCAGATGATAGAAAATATTGTCCAAAGAAGTTAAAAGGTCAGTTGAAAACAGTAGTTTCGAGCAGTTTCGTCTTTATTAGCCCAGCTAGGCCAGATGATAGAAAAATATTGTCCAAAGAAGTTAAAAGGTCAGCTGAGAACAGTAGTTTCGAGCAGTGCCATCTTTATCAGCCCAGCTAGGCCAGATTATAGAGAACATTGTCCTAAGAAGTTAAAAGGTCAGCTGAGAACAGTAGTTTCGAGCAGTGCCATCTTTATCAGCCCAGCTAGGCCAAATTATAGAGAACATTGTCCTAAGAAGTTAAAAGGTCAGCTGAGAACAGTAGTTTCGAGCAGTGCCATCTTTATCAGCCCACCTAGGCCAGATTACAGAGACCCCTGCCAAAGAAGTTAAAGAGTCAGTTGAAAACTTTGAGAACAGTGGTTTCGAGCAGTGCCATCTTTATCAGCCCACCCAGACCAGATTATAGAGAACGTTGTCCAAAGAAGTTAAAAAGTCAGTTGAAAACTTTGAGAGCAGTAGTTTCGAGCAGTGCCATCTTTATCAGCCCACCTAGGCCAGATTACAGAGAACGTTGTCCAAAGAAGTTAAAAAGTCAGTTGAAAACTTTGAGAACAGTAGTTTTGAGCAGTATCATCTTTATCAGCCCACCAAGGCCAGATTACATAGAACGTTGTCCAAAGAAATTAAAAAGTCAGTTGAGAACTGTAGTTTAGCAGCCCAATTTGGCCACATGATAGAGAATTCTGTCTAAAGAGAATAAAAGATAAACATTCCTCTTTATAATATTGTTTGTTTTGAACTGAGTACAAAGCTGAATAATGGGCTATCTGTGTATAACGTGTATCGAAACCCGGTTTCTAGCATTGTAAGTCCGCAGACATACCGCTATGCCACTAGGGGGCTCTTTAAAATAACAACCAAGCTTTGAAAATTATCTATTTTATACTTCTTAAATAAATTACCAAAGATAAACTGGGTGAAGATCCACGAACAAACAATAAATAGCTGTAATACTTTTAATCATAATATGTGTTTGATTTTCAGAATAATAACTCATACGGATTATTGCTTACTGGAAATAGATACATAACGGTTAAAGATAATAAAAGAGAGAACCTACCTCGTCAATTTTTTTCTTAATCAAATTCGGAATCATGCTATATAAAACACCGCCAGATATAGCTAGAACAATTCCCAGAATTCCAAGCGCTGACAAAGCTATTTTCAAAACACTTGAAACCATGCTGTTATCCCCACTTCTTACTACGTCCGTAGCTAAGCCTTCTTCTCTTGTGTTTAAACTGAGAGTCATGACACAAGTACCAAGAACTCATGTTGATCGCTCCAGAAGATCGTTCTACCGGTGGGCGTCATCTATTGAAGATTCTTAGAACTACAAAACTCCGTCAACTAATAAACAAATTAGAACAATCATTATTAGACTTACTGGTGCAGTAAAATGCTTCAAAACTAGTCTGATGAAAGCAGCATTTGGTATAAAAAAAAAGATAAAAACCATCTAATTTTAGTTTTAAAATGATATAAAATAAAGATCAAAACACCTAACATAGGCTTGAAACAATAAAACAACTATAAAAACATTTAAACATGTTTGAAAATGATAAAACAAAGATTAAAAACACCTAATATAGGAGTAGAAATAATAAAACAAAGATAAAAACACCTTATCTTGTTTTTATAATGATAAAACACAGATAGAAATGCCTATTACTGGTTTGAAAGTGATGAGACTTAGATAAAAAAGCCTAACATAGATTCGAAAGTGATAAGAATTAGATAAAAAAGCCTAACATAGATTCGAAAGTGATGACTTAGATAAAAATGTCTAACAATGAAAAAATCGAATTTCCAATGGAAGTTTTTATTTTAGTTTTGACACCAATGAAAATATTTATCTGGGATTTAACAACATTAAAATCGCCTATCCGATAAAAATGGTTGTTCAGGATTTATCTGCTTGTTTTACGACAAAGCCACATTGGGCTATCTGTTGTATCTACTGCGGGAAATTGAACACCGGATTTTAGCATTGTACGTCCGCAAACTTACTGCTGTCCCACCGGAGGACTGTTCAGAATTTAATACCAATATATTCAACTACCCAATGAAAACATTGGGTAAGGGATCTTAGTGTTGTTCAATCCTGGATAAAAATGTTCATTGGGTAAGGGATCTTAGTGTTGTTCAATCCTGGATAAAAATGTTCATTGGGTAAGGGATCTTAGTGTTGTTCAATCCTGGATAAAAATGTTCATTGGGTAAGGGATCTTAATGTTGTTCAATCCTGGATAAAAATTTTCATTGGGTAAGGGATCTTAGTGTTGTTCAATCCTGGATAAAAATTTTCATTGGGTAAGGGATCTTAGTGTTGTTCAATCCTGGATAAACATTTTCATTGGGTAAGGGATCTTAGTGTTGTTCAATCCTGGATAAAAAAAATTTTTTATCCAGGATTGAACAACACTAAGATCCCTTACCCAATGAAAATTGTTATCCAGGGTTTAAAACCCATGAAAGCATATATATATATAGTATATGAACTCTAAGATTATTCTCGCCTTCATTCAAAAAATATATTTATCTGTTTTATTTGCATAAAATGACCTAATTTCTGACCACCTGCTGTAAATAACACGTTATTTATAGTTAATTATAAAGTTTAAGTAGAAATATCTGTTACCAATACTTGGAATATTCTTCTCTTTCATTGCTTTGATTAATTCTAAAACGAAATTTGTTTATTAACATTCTATATTTATAGTATTAACAATAGTGTCGTATTGTTGAATAAACGATGATTAATCTTCCTGTCCACCACTAGTTCAACGTTAAGTTTCTGGACTTAGAATGCTAAATGTCGAGGTTCATTTCTCTGCAACTGATAGATTGCCGGTAGCATCTGTGAAGCTTTACACTTAAAAAAACAAAAACAGTCAATCTTGTCTCCTTGTTCTCTAGCCTGAGTGGCGACCCCCCATAAAATTCCGATTGAATCAGTTATCGTCTTCAACACGAAGCTGGGATTCAACTAGTAACTTGTTTGTGTTCGAATACCAGTTTTTATTTTCATGGAATTGCAATTCATAAAGAGGTTGCTCTAATAGATCGTTGAATAGAAGTCATTTTTTTTTATTGTAATTTATAGCCAAATTGTTCTAGTGGTTCCTTAAACAAAAGTCATATTAAGAAAATAACAGCTATGTTTCATAAATGTCATAATTAAAAGAAAAACTTTGAATATACATACTCTCCAATTTATTCTACAATAAATGGGTTGATAGAGGGCGATAAAAATATTGATGATAAATTATTTCTGGATAAAAATATTTGACTTGATCTGTGCTAATAGAAATAATATTGTTTTCCTCTAAGCTCAGTATAGTTTCGAGATATTAAGTGTACTGGAATATTCTAATAGAGCCTTGAAATTTATTATTTATAGGCCTCTACGATACAAATTATGTTTTTAATTTTATTTCTAGTGAAGATAAAGAAATCTGTAATATAATAATTTGAGTATTTATTGTTTTGTCACGTAATTGACTTTAATGTATTATTGAACGTAAACAATGCTCTGTATTATCTTTGTCACGTAATTAACATCAATGTATTGTTGACGGTGAACAATGTTTTGTATTATTTTTGTCACGTAATCAACATCAATGTATTGTTGACTGTAAACAATACTATGTATTATCTTTGTCACATAATTAACATTAATATATTATTGACCGTAAACAATGCTCTGTATTATCTTTGTCACGTAATTAACATCAATATATTGTTGACCGTAGAAGGAGTAATACTTATTTAAACCTTTCTAAATAATGTCATTGACTTAAAACTTTTGTAAGTGGTAGTACTTATTCAAAACCTTTCTAATGATTGTCATTTTTTCAGAATTTCTGTAAAGAGTAGTATCTACTTAAATAGTAGTATCGACTTGTAAATTATGTAAAGAGTAATATCGTTTTAAAACTGTGTAAATAGTATTATCAATTTATAAACTGTGTAAATAGTATAACCAACTTAAAAATTAGTAAAAAAGAAATATCGATTTGAAACTTGTGTAAATATTATGAATGTAGAATATCTGTAAAAAAGAGATTAAGTGCTGAATTAAAAGTTTTGTATAGTGCACTTACTATCAATTTTAGACTTTCTATAGATTTTTAATATTTTGAATGTGGACAATTAAATCAAGTATATTACTATCAAAGAGTTATAATTCGTATACTTTTTAAACGTTTCATAAAACAATATTACTTACATTACATAATACAATTAATTACACAGTGAAAAATATGCTTAGCAAGTGCACTGTTTCCCAGGATAAACAAATTCGTCCCGGATACGTTACAGTTAGATTTTAAGCAACAGATGAATTATGTCTCAATCGTCTCATGAAGTAAAATTGTTTAAAATTGATAGCAGACGAGGCGAATGTGAAAAAGTTTTGCGACAGAACATTTAAAATTTTTTGTACGAACATCTGGCGATTTTCTATTGAGGCAAGAAAGATAAGGCTTAGCGAGACGCTTATAGTCGTCTGTAGCGTGTTTATGAGATTAACGTTTTATCAAATAAGTCACTTTAAGTTTTCGTATAAATATTGCATATTTAATACTAAGGTTCAAAATACCTTGAAGTTTATTTTAATGTAACTGAACCAACAAAATTAATTTTGTTGATTAGTAGTGTTAATTAGATAGTATCAAACTTTGAATTTTTTCATTTCGATTAATAGATCCATGAAGAACAACTACTGACCAGAATGACGTCATATTCACTTACCGTTTTGCAGAATAATCCTAAAATGCCCTATGTTTACCTAAGCCATATATATAAACAAAATGTTAGGGGCAGAAACTCAAAATTTTATTTTATTATTGTAGTTCATAGATCCTACATAGTACTAGATGCTCAAGTATAGGCTTTCTTTTAATTCTAATTGTGAAGCGGATTTTTCACACCTTAATGTTGACTCGTCCATACTTTTAACCTCTGTAATGCACAGAAGAAAACAAATGTTATAAATTGAATAACTATTAGCTTCATTGTCATGGTTAGTTGCCATGAAAACGATTGACATCTGATCACCATAACCTTACCTTAAGTAGCTACCTAATACTTTGTATTGCGAACTACATTTCACCAGTATTACTGTAATGTTACACTTACACTTTAACCCTGTGTGAAATAAGAATTTAAAATGAAGATTTCTGTCGCATTCTTTCATTTGATAACTTCACACTTTAACAAAGGTCAAGTGGATCTCTAACGAGTGAGTGAAGAAACGACCACAGAGTGAACCCAATAAAGATATTTTTTTAAAATCTAAGACATATCAATATTTCACACTGGCTCAAGTATTAAGTTATAAATATATATGTATTCTTAGAACAAATCTTAAATCGTTAAAAATGTATACGAATTTGGGTATATTTTCTTCGTTATTATTATTATTGCGAAATTTATTTTATTTCAATAAACCTACTTAAGTTTAGAACTTTGCCTGTGTCTTCTATAGTCTTTTCTACATAATTTGAATTTCAAATGAAATATGATAATAAAATTTTACAATTTAATTATTCTGCACTTAAATAAATAAATATCAGAATTACATCCACCTACAAACACATCATTTAATCCTAAGCCTTATTATATCATACTGTACGTTGCTTCATGAGAGGTTTGTACTCTCTAATCTCACTAACTTAAATGAATAGAATAATTTATGAGTTCATATTTTATCCTCGCACTTAGGTTTCAATTAATATATTTTGGCCTATTCTACAAAATTTCGTAGATTTAAAGCATTAATCCTACTAATTTACGGTAACGATGTATTGCGTTAACATAAAATTTGAATTAAAGTTAATACTTTCTTGCTGTTGTTTTATTTGCTTTCTTATATTTAAGTTTCATTCTAATTTATTAACATACATCGGTAAGAGATGGTGGCCCTAAACCTTGTTTTAATATTTATTGGGTTTTGAGTGTAAGATGTTTTATTTTCTGATCCTTAATAGACCTAACCGGTTCAACAGTAATAGATAGGACGTTATAAAACTACTGAGATCTCATATAAGGAATCAAGGGTATAAAAAAAATCAACACATTTACTGTGGAAGGATTATGGGGCATTAGATACTCATCATGCCACGTCAGAACTTAAAAGTCTAAGTTTATATGAATAGGTACTGAAATTAGAACTACTACTAATCATAGGCGTAATATTACCTCATAATTTTATTATTAAGCCTACTGTACATCTTACGTTTCTGGTTTTTAATAACACTGTATACAAAAACAAAACTAATATAAATAACACCAATTTATTTTTTATTGTTTTATAAGTGCAACAATATCAGTCCACTAAAATTAAGTACTCTAGGCTCCTGGACTGGATCAGTTTTATGTCATATAGTCATAATTACGGAGGTGTTGTTACGTCTCCGTTTGTTAAATTGATTTTCCGTAACTTCGTTCCCACGAAACTTTAGCGACACAAGTCCTTACTTAATAAAACTGGTTTATTCTTTCCGAATATAACTTTACGATACACTTAATTTCAATACTCGCGCTAAAACAAACACTATAACGAACGAACGTTAACTTCAACA
>NW_013672281.1:25523-31356 GCF_000517525.1 Limulus polyphemus
CAACAGTGTATTATCAATATAGTAAATAAGAAAATGAAATATACTATTAGCTTTTAAAACTTAAATGAACTAAACTGTTGCACATGTCAGTACTGTTATTAAACATTAAAAATCTACTTTTTTCTTTTTTAATTCTTCAAGTTTGTCATTATCAAAATCTTTTGGAAATGAGCGTAATGCACTGTGTAACGGCAGTCTACATTGTATGCCAGGGTAAAGTCAGAAGTACTGCGCAAAAAATGGCCTATAGCGTTTCAATCTTTTTTTTTTTACACGTACTATAGTAAATTGTTTATTTGTTTCTTTCTTGTGAAGCTCAAAGCTACACATTGGGGTGTCTGTACTATGCCCACCACGGGTAAAGAAATCGATTTTTAGCGTCATAAGCCCTAATACTTACTGGTGGGCATAGTAAATTAGGAAATCAACTTGTAAATTTTTACAGTAAACGTAACTTTTTTTTATTGGATTTATTCGTGCATTTCGATGAAGAAGTGGTAATTTTTATGTAAATATTTTTGCAACACATAAATTGTTCCATACGTTTTTACCGTGGATTTTTAGCTGTATCGTTGAGTATGAGCAACCGGACAATCAAAACAATACTACATTCAGTGATTTTCTAGTGAAAACCGTCATTTTACACAAGTAATAAATTCAGTAGGGGTGGCGGCAGATAGGCTTAGTAGCTTTGCCGTTACATACAAAATACAAATAGTTGTAATAAATTATTTTATTTGAATCGTCTTTTCCTTAATTAGTGAACCACCATTTTTAGAAAGTGTTAGGGTAACAATTTGTTTTAGTTTAACCCATTCAACATATTATTTGGTATTCGTTAATAGTTTCATCTGTCAAATGTCGGTGAATAAGACTTTGAGGAATTTGTATTAAAAATGCACCATCTGTTGGTACCTAATTTTGAAATATTAACCAGATGTAAGGCAGCCAATCAACAGCACCCTACCATTCGCTAAGGGGTTGACCACCACTATCATAACTCACCCATGATTTTTTAAGTTTATCTTTCCTCGCGCTAGAGGTAACTGTATTTTTGAATATTAGGCTTAATGTTTATTCCTCATTTTACATGAAATTACCTATAAAGTTTTTGTTTAGTGGTACATGTGATACATAGAGTAACATTTTTATTACAAACGGTACGTTGAGAGCAAAGTCCAATAAATACTACTACGTGCGGGCCAAACGAGACTTAGTGTACCTTGACTGTGTATCTGAGGGTCCATGGTTCGCGTCATGTTGCCGCAAGAACGTGATCCGCCTTTAGGGACGTGGGCGCGTTATACGATGACGGTCAAATTTTCATTACACTAACCCAAGAGTTGGCGGTGGGTGCTGTTAACAGTCTTCCCTTCAGTCTATCAGTTTAAAACCTGGAACGGCTGGCTCAGATAACCCTTGTTTACGCTTGCTCGAACATCTAACACAACTAAGTACATTATGATGACACACGATTGAAGTCTGATAAAGTATATTGTGGGATATACTCACTTCCGTTTTTTAAGCTACCTGGAAGTTTCGTGTTTTTTTTTCGTACAGTGCTCTGGTGATACACTTAATTATATGGATTTTATAAGATCCTCTTGATATAAACATACCCATATTGTGTAATATAACGTGTTACTTAAAGTGCGTAAGTTTGTTTCAGCGTAAAGCTGCACGATGAGTCAATTGTGCCCTATCCACCACCAGGGATCGAAACCCGGATTTTAGCATTACAAATCCGTAAACTTACTACTTCTCCATTGGGGAGATGCTACATAGAATAGTAATGGTAGTCGGTAATATCAATTTTGAGTTTATTTTGTAGTGATGTCGAATTTCAAAGAAGCACATTTTGAAAATATTATGATTACATAACGTTTAGGAACAACAAGAGACCTATTGGTCCATCTAGGCTGTCAGTGGCGGGTATTAATTTTCGAAACTGAAGCATTTAAACTTGTTTACGTGGGGTTTCAATGAGGTATTTACGAAACCTCAATATTGAAATTTACGGGATTTTTTTGCTTCATATTGTTGCAAAGAAAATCCCTGCAAACTGATCCTTAAAGGACGCCACTGAGCTATTACATTTTGAAAGATTTTGAGTTGTGTAATTATCCAAAAAATCATTTTGTATTACCTAATTTTATTACTAAAGTACAATTTGTTTTTTAGGGGCTGTTCATGAATTACGGAACTGTCATTTAAACCGAGTCGGCTCTAGGCGAACCTCTCAAAACTTAGTATTCCCTGTGAATTAAGTTTGATGGGGATCTGGGAAGAACTGTTAATTGTAATGTCGATTTTGGCGCTCTGTGCAGGGGCACATGTCACTCACACCAAGGGCCGGCAACCAGAGAAACCTTAATGTTGTGATTGTAACCTCTATAGTTGGCAGGCTGATTAAGAAACAGAGAAACCTTCATATTGTGATTGTAACCTGTATTGTTGGCAGGCTGTTTAGCAAACAGATAAATCTTCATATAGTGATTGTAACCTCTATTGTTGGCAGGCTGAGTATCGTTTTAAAGACGTAGTCAGTTATTGTGGTGGATATATGTGACCAATGGCTATAAATATAGTTGTAGTACATGAAATGTGGAGCCTGGAAAATGCATTATTTCGTGTCCAATGTTCTTATGATTCAGATACTTCATTCGGAAAGAATTAAAGATGCTTTGAGACATTTTGGTGTAGCATTTATCTTTGTAAACAGAATAGCTTGCTGTGAAACATACCTATTAATTACACACAGTTTTAGAGGGGGGAGGAGTTAATTTTCTACAAACAGAATGAAGGGTGAGTCAACTTTCTGAATAGTGGAATCACCCATTTCCTTGCGGGTGGTTTTCAAGGTTTCATTTGGACCCCACCCTGAGAAAACTTGTCACTGCTTAAAGTGCTGTAGTGTACATTATTTCCAACACATGCAGTAAGGCTACTAAAAGTACATATCAAATATACAATACAAAACATTACGTATCTAGATTTGAAACGCTGGGGATTTATTTTTATATTTCGTCCATTTGCTATGTACACATAACTGATGTATCCTGCACATAACTGATGTATCTTGCTTGTTTGTGGAATTTCGCTTAAAGTTTCTCAACGGCTATCTACTCTGATCATTTTTAATTTTGAAATGATAAGCTAGAGGGAAGGCAAGTAATCAACAACAGCCACCGCCAACTCTTGGCCCATTTTACCAACGAAATGCGAGTTTAATTCCCCCGCGGCTGAAAGGACGAGCATGTTCAGTGACGGTTTCGAACCTTTGATTTATAGATTGCGAATCGTATGCCCTAACCACCGGGTCATGCGAAACATTCACCACTGATTTAATTGTAGTCGCCATATTCATATAGCCTTCACACTAAAGCACTGCAGCAATAATAAAATAATAACACGTAGAGAATGACTATATGAATTGCTCTATGGTATTATATATCCTGGGGTAAAAATTGTCTTCGTGAACTGTATATAACAATATTCCATAAACATTACACCTTTAGTTGTGTATACTCAAAGTAACATGTTGATATCAGTCACAAATTTACGTCAATTCTTTCATACGTTTATTTAAACTGTATCTTTCAGGTGATGTTGTCTTAGAAATAGACATATTTTTTTAATTACTTCATAGTTTTCTGAAATGGAAGGTGTATTTATTTACAAGTGCAACCTAAGCCTTGCCTATTATTTTCTGATATCACTTTTTTGTATTTTTTAGTCTTTGAAAAGTTGTAATTAGGCTGCATTAGTTTTTGTGATTTTATATTTTTAATTATTTTTCTGTAATAATTTCATAATTCACCAATAGATGGCAGTATTCCTGCCAAAAAAGCAAAGAAAAATAATTTTTTGATGTGGTGGAAGAAATATTCCACAGAATTTAAAAAAATGTATTTGGTATTGTTTTATGTGACAGTTACAACACGAAATAAACTGTTATCTTATATACAGAAACTTGTTTTATCCTTATTAGAAGATCCACATCGTAAAACACGGTGAATTATCATCGTGTCACTAGCACAAGAAACACTAAACTAGATTAAAATTATTGATACTTTAAAAATATAGAGGCTTAAATGTTCATTACATCACAAGTTAGATAGCAGTTAGTAAAATTATACCTAGAATCTCCTTAAGTGTGTGACATGCTACGCGTTTTTTCAACGTGTGAAAATACGCAAGAACGTGTTTTCATTATAACAATTGCATAACGCTATGCGCCAATCACTTTATTTATAACTTACGAAACAATAAGAAGACTTATCAACAAAAGTGTGAGAATCGGCCAGCTGCTCTCCCAAACGCTCAGCTTTAAATAGCGAGAAGAACTAGTATCTGGGTGACCATGCTTGTAACGATACTTTTGAGCGTATTGTTGGCGGCAGCTAGCGGAGAAGAAAAATGCGAGCAGGGTTCGAACTGCAAAATACCAGACTGTCGCTGCGCGAGTAATAATTTGGATTATCATAAAATTAGCACGAAAGATATCCCTCAGTTTATTCTCCTAACGTTCGATGACGCGTTAAACATCCTAAACAACGTTACTTACCACGATATCTTTTTAAGCGGGAAAAAAAATAAGAAAAATGGGTGTCCAATAGCCGGAACGTTCTTTGTCACCCACGAGTATAACGATTACACCCTGGTTCACGAGTACTGGCGGCAAGGTAACGAGATAGCTAGCCACTCCATCAGGTAAATATACGTTTTCATTATTCAAACACAATAACTCTAGAATACATTCGCAAAATCAATAGAATAGAAGTATCACGTACAATAAATTGTCAAGTTGTTGTAACGTACAAAACCTAATACAGAAGATTAGCTGTGTTTCATTCATCTTTCGAAAGAGAATATTCATACAGACAATTATTAAGTAGTGTTGAGCCAAATACTAGGCCATTTCGAAGCCAGCAGAAAGTTCAGAATAGTGCCAATGTAGAACAATGCTCATATCCGCAAAAGTACGAAAAGGTGCCCTCCGACCCAAAAAAAAGGCACCGCGATGAAATTGTGCGTACCTCTTCCTCTTTGTATCATTAACGATTTCAAGTTACTCTAGGTTCACAATGTTCAAGTACAACAGGTGTTTTTCACTATATGTGACAGATAACTTATATAACAGAGAAAGTTAGAAAAACATATAGTTATAAAAAGGTGGGAAAATATTCAGAGACCTACACACATTGATAGAAATATGACCGTACAGATAATGTACATCCAACGGACTTTTGTGCGTCTGAACTTCTTATATTTGAAAGCTCATGTCAACATACAGTAGATGATCTAGGAAAAGTCTCTCAGAAAGGTGGCATCATATTCGCCTCACTGTCGCAAATACATGATGAAATGGATATCGTGATGTTAGGCTATAGTTCATAATCCTGGCGGCCAGACTGAACACGATCGACTATATAAGCTAAAAGGACAGATTTAGATTTGAATTTTTTTAAGGCATTATAAACCTACATAAACTCTTTGAACAAGTAAACATCCTAGTGTAACTCTGTGGTCAGGACTGCATGAGTTTAATATGGACCTGTAAACATCCTAGTGTAACTGTGTAGTCAGGACTGCATGAGTTTAATGAACAAGTAAACATCCTAGTGTAACTCTGTGGTCAGGACTGCATGAGTTTAATATGGACCTGTAAACATCCTAGTGTAACTGTAGTCAGGACTGCATGAGTTTAATGAACATGTAAACATCCTAGTGTAACTGTGTAGTCAGGACTGCATGAGTTTAATGAACAAGTAAACATCCTAGTGTAACTGTGTAGTCAGGACTGTTTTAAACTCATGCAGTCCTGACTACA
>NW_013672281.1:31835-35596 GCF_000517525.1 Limulus polyphemus
TGTTCATTAAACTGTCTAAATAGTTATATTAGGGTAAGTATGACTTTTAATTCGATGACGAGGAACCCACTTTGAGACTAATAATGGCTGGAGACGGCCTGATGATGACAAAACCTTGTCGAAACGTTGTACATTTGCTGTCATGTTAAACTTATATTAAAGTTTTTTTTTTTTTTCATTACCCATTTAAGCCGTCTCCAGCCATTATAAGTATGACTTTTGTTGATGAAATTTCTTATGGTTGTTCACGAACTGTTTTGGATTACCAAGTTACTGATAGCTTCTAGAAAGATTTACCTTCTACATATTTGGATTTTATCAACATCTAAAAACATCATTTCGGACAAGTCAAACTAACATCAGTTACTTAGTTGATCAAATATTTTCAAAATGTCCAACATATATGTTGATGTGATCTAAGATGGTTCTATAATCTATAACGTTGTGAAGAATTTTTATTTACAATAGACCTGATGTGCTTTGTCTGCCACAGGGATTATGTTCTGAATTGCAGAGCTACAAACATCCAAGCTAAACACTAATCCACTGTGGACACATAAATACTATTTTTGTCAATATCTTTTCAATTCTACTCAATAACCCTTCATTTACCCTATTTTACTTAATATCAAGAAGCAAGTTCAGTAAGAGCAATTATACACATAGAAACTTAATAAAGTTCTTATTTGAAATTTTTCAGTCACAGACCTTATCATGACTACTGGAAGAATGCTGATGAAGAAAGATTGAAAGATGAGATGGTAGACATGCGTTTTATGTTGGCTAAGTATGCACTTATAGAAGAGAATCAAATAACTGGAACACGAGCACCTTTCTTACAAACGAGTGGTGATAACTTTTTCAGCACTTTATCAACTAATAAGTTCAAATGGGACTCATCTATGCCAACTCGAACACATTCTGGGGATGAAAACGTCCAGAAAATGTATCCCTACACGCTGGACTACGGGTACAAGCAAGATTGTGTAATCCCACCTTGTCCTAAAGAGCAGTACAAAGGTTTTTGGGTAGTCCCGATGGTTATGCAGTATGTAAGCATGGAGTTGGAAGATGGTTCCATAATAGAAGTGCCTTGCTCTATGCTCGATGCATGCTCTCCGCAGCCCGAGACTAAAGAAGATACTGTAACTTTCCTGAAAAAGAATTTCAACTACCACTACAATTCTAATCGTGCGCCTTTTCCGATCTTTTTACACGAGACGTGGCTAAAAGATGAAAATCGAAAACAAGGCTATCTTGAGTTTGTCGACTGGGCCTTAACCAAAAATGATGTTTTCATAGTTACTATTTCAGAAATGTTAGACTATTTCAAAGATCCCAAACCATTGTCGTCGTACTCACAAAAGAAATGTGTAAAGACTCCTCCTTCCAGCAAGTGCACTTCTAAAAGTTTTTGCCAGTATAAGAAAGAGGACACCCCATTTGAAGGTCCACGGATTATGTCAACTTGTACTCCCTGTCCAGAGGTTTACCCGTGGCTAAAAAATCCAAATGGAGAACGCTCCACATTTAAGTAATTTATTTTGGGTATTGTAGGTGTAAGTTTGAAAAATAAAAATAAATCTTTGTTTTTTAATCCTTAGATTATATAAAATTTTGGCCCTGCTCTAAATTACAAAAAAAATTGTTTTGAAAATTAGACATTTGATTTTTAAAATGAACGGAAATTTTTGCTTTTCATTTAATCTAAATAATTCTTGGTTACTTGTACAACCAAACAAACAGAGAAAATTAAATAAAATCTGATGGTTCTACACGAAAAAAAAAGGTTTTTGTTTCAACTACATTACAATTCATTTCTGTCAACTTAAACCTGAATGTAAAAGTTTAAGAAATCACTTTTCAAAATTATATTTTCTACTGATCTCAACAGCTTGGAAAACTTATAAAAAAATACTAATTTTTGTAAATGTTATCTATAGTAAAAATGGAAAAACATAGACACAAAAACCATATCTGAATTTCCAGTATCTTGCAGGACGTTTAGCTAAACTTCCATGTTAGGGTTAGAGACCCTAAGGATCAGACACAGAACATAAATGAATGGCAATATTGAATGCCACTTTCACAACATGCTCACAGATGAAGGTACCGAGTTATCATAGCTCAAACCTTGGACCTTCCTATCACTTCTAAAAATCATTAGCCTCTACTTGTAAGCCATGCTAAATGAAGTTTTAGCCCAGTGTTCTGAAAATACCAATTTTTATGATAAGAACATCAGCTATAGACAAATTAGCTTATAATAATTATGTAATAATGCATCAGTCACATTTCTAGTGTTCAATGTTAATTATAGTTAGTGTAAGAACAGTATTACCACTAATGTTAGAATTAGCTTGTGTTTATTTTTTAATTATTGTACATTAAATTGTAAGAAAAGTACAAAATTAACAATTAATTAATTATACAGCTAACCTTAGAACTAATCTTATACTTAACCTTAGAGTTAACCACAGAGCTAACTTTAGAATTAACTTGAGTTTAGTTTTAGAACACATACAGAGTATCTTGTCTGATACAGACCTATCATTTGGAAAGATTAGTGCATGTGATAAACCAGGACTGATCTATTGGTAAGATCAGTCCAAGTGATCGACCGGGAAAGGAGTCTCTACCAAATAAACTGGATTTATGATAACAAGAAAGATTAATGATTGTCTTTGTGAAATTCACTAACATCCATTAAAACCATTATTCAAGTCATAATGGAATGATGAGTATATTAAACAACATTCATGATCACATTATCATTCTGTATTTTAGCTGCTACTGGACTCAAATAACCATTGTGAACATTTTATTCTGTGTGTATTTAATTGAAAGATAATTATAACGGTGTAAAGAAAACTCGATGACCAAATAAAACGTTTGTGTTTATTTTTCATTTATGCGATGATATGAAAGAAATAAAAGAAACAGAAATGACAAGGAAAATAACAGTTAACCAACGAATGTCTTTTCATCTTTAAAAAAAAAAATACACTAAATTGATACAAAATATTATACAATTTCAGTATCTACAAGTTCCGAGATATAATGAAACATTTCTGAAAAATAAAATCTTTTAACACAGTCTTAACCATAAAACTTTACGAGGAAGCTGACAAGAACCTGTACATGTAATGACTTGATCTTCACCGATAAAGTTATTCTGGATACATCTTGGAGTTATTTTAATGAAGACTTGGAAAGGGTTTTAGGAATTGACTGACAAATGCAACCATTTCAAAACTCGTTGGTTTCTTGCATTAAAACAACTACCGTGTCATAGTTTCTTTGTTTCACAAATTCTTTTTACAGATTTCTAACTAAAGATGGACTCTGTAGCTTTTTCCAAGTCCCAGTTGTATGAAGATAAGGCCACTCGAGCTCTGTGCTAGATAAGAGAAGTCACTGGTCAGTATCATATCGAGTGAATATACTCATTAATACCACAAGATAGATCACGTTTCCTCAAGTTTTCCTCCTCTGTATCAAACCCGTAGTTAATCTTTATAAAAATATTATAGATTTTATAACTCATGGAAGAGAAATAATTAGTTAATAGAAGCATGTGAAACAAAAACTAGACATTTCTTAATATACATCTCAACACAGGGTACTTGTTAATATACATCTCAACACGGGGTACTTGTTAATATACATCTTAACACAGGGTACTTGTTAATATACATCTCAACACAGGGTACTTGTTAATATACATCTCAACACAGGGTACTTGTTAATATACATCTCAA
>NW_013672281.1:36418-38393 GCF_000517525.1 Limulus polyphemus
AGCTCAAGTACAATAGATTTTTGTAACGAAAACCATCACATTCAAACAGACACTTTTGGTAACAAAAACCATCACATTCAAACAGACACTTTTGGTAACAAAAAACCATCACATTCAAACAAACACTTTTGGTAACAAAAACCATCACATTCAAACAGACACTTTTGGTAACAAAAACCATCACATTCAAACAGACACTTTTGGTAACAAAAACCATCACATTCAAACAGACACTTTTGGTAACAAAAACCATCACATTCAAACAAACACTTTTGGTAACAAAAACCATCACATTCAAACAAACACTTTTGGTAACAAAAAACCATCACATTCAAACAAACACTTTTGGTAACAAAAACCATCACATTCAAACAGACACTTTTGGTAACAAAAAACCATCACATTCAAACAAACACTTTTGGTAACAAAAAACCATCACATTCAAACAGACACTTTTGGTAATAAAAAACCATCACATTCAAACAGACACTTTTGGTAACAAAAACCATCACATTCAGGCTTCTACACTGTTAAGATCATCAACCAATAGAATGTTTAGTTAACAACAAAAACTATGGTTTGAATATACAACAACAAGCTGCACTCTTTTCCACAATATAAACAATAGTTTTACAGTCAGAATAAATTAACTGTTTCAAACTTACAAATACACAACAACAGATTTACAAAGCAGTCATTTAGGCCAAAATCAGTTCTTAAGGAAATCAATGCAGTTCAGAGATGTAATTTAGAAAACCTAGTGTAGCAGTAGAAGAAATCAAAGATAAGAAGCAATGGGAAACAAGAAACTTCCGAAGTCATAAAGAAAATTAAACTCGTACCATATATGTAGCAACAACCAACTGTATTAAACATAATTTATTGTTGCCACTAGAAGTTAAAAGTACTTAATTATGTTTATCACTGCTTAATGACAACGGTCATGGATGAAAACTTCCTCACATTTTAACCCCAGAGTTTCACTGAATGCTTTAATTTGTGCAAATATAAGACAACCTAGGAAAAACAACGAGTTACGATGTAAAAAGAAAGTTTATGGCTAAATTTCTAAATTGTGATATGAATTTCCAATCTTTCACTCACCACCAGCATAAGCATGGCTCCAATGTTTGGCTGTAAGCCAGAACATGTCTGGGTTTTCTTTAAACTGACGAGCAACGACTGCGTCTTGCGGATCGTCTGGTTCGGCTGCCGACAGCAGTGCCTGGAGAGAGAGCAGCACCGTTCGTAGTGTCATCGCTGCAGCCCTGTCGACAGCAAGATTATATTGAGGTGGTCAATTAATAAACAGTTCCTTCATAAACTGCAAAAACACATTCCTCGAGCTCATTTTAAGAACTTACGAGTGAAAGTAAAGAAGGTGTAAACAACAATTCAGAATATATGTTATAATCAGTGACAATGAGGTTTTTTGCCCAATACCAGGACTCGTAATGTTGACTGGAAGGTTGACAAAGTAGAAGCAGGTCAGATAGTATTTATGTAATAAAACAACTATATGTTGCACTATATGAGGAGTGGGGGGGGGGGGGTAGTTAATCCATAACCCCTACAATGGCAAATTGTATTTCAAGCACAGATTTTAATTGGTCATTTCATATCAGAAAGAAGGATTTAGGGAAGAGGTCAGAATTCTAAATAGCTTTAGGGAAAGCACAAGTTCCAAAGAGCCTTAGGAGAGACAGAAAAGATTTTTCAAGTACACTTTGGCATCTTCTTTCATGATATACAATTAACATCAAAGATGACAGTTTATAGTTAATCAAGTAGTCCGTATACAATTAATATCTAAAGTTACAGCTTTGTAGTTAATCAAGTAGTCCGTATACAATTAATATCTAAAGTTACAGCTTTGTAGTTAATCAAGTAGTCCGTATACAATTAATATCTAAAGTTACAGCTTTGTAGTTAATCAAGTAGTCCGTATACAATTAATATCTAAAGTTACAGCTTT
>NW_013672281.1:39124-47228 GCF_000517525.1 Limulus polyphemus
TTGTCACAAACTTAACCTGTAACAAATACAGAACTGATGTTAGGGTGCCAGACCTTTGTCACAAACTTAACCTGTAACAAATACAGAACTGATGTTAGGGTGCCAGACCTTTGTCACAAACTTAACCTGTAACAAATACAGAACTGATGTTAGGGTGCCAGACCTTTGTCACAAACAAAGTATTTTTTTCACTATAGCTTTAAACCATTAAAACTTGTATCTTTTTATTAAGAAGTTCAGTAAGAAACCAATAATCAAAGGTTTTATAAATATTTGCCAAAACTAAGTCATCAATTAAAAAAAACCCCACAGAAAGGAATAAATTAAATCTAACAGTTTGTGACATAAAAAAAATCAAACTTATAGCAAACACAAACTACAGATAAACTATAACCAATAAATCCAATTTTTATATTAAAATCAAACAAAACTATTCAGTAAGATCTCATCACAGCAGACAATAAAAAATGCTCATTAAAAAATAACGATGAATGACAATAAGCTACTTATGTTTTACAAGAAACTCCAGCTGCAAAATATGAATACTCAGTCATCATCAAGGAAAAAAAACTATACAAGAGGTATGTCAAATATTGTTTAAAAGTTAGCCAGCAAAGAACAGTTGAAATTTGTTGTAATAGACAACTTGTCTGGTCAAGTGGTCAGTAAATGACATTTTTATTCAAGTACAGTAAGATCAAAATCAAATGATTGATTGTATGTAGAGAAATGACTAATTCCAAATCTACCAGATCTTCTCAAAAGCCTACTTTATGCTGACTTAACATACAGGAGGGAATAGACGACACCAAAATCAACAAGTCTTTGTATGTTAACCCCAACTTAAAGTTCAACAAGCCTCTAATAAAACACTAAGATGAACAAACCCTGTAAGTTAAACATTATACCACAATGAAAAAGACTCCATACATTAAACAAAAAAAACTCTGTAAGTTAAACATTACATCAAAATAAACAAAACTCTGTAAGTTAAACATTATACCACAATGAAAAAGACTCCATACATTAAACAAAAAAAAACTCTGTAAGTTAAACATTACATCAAAATAAACAAAACTCTGTAAGTTAAACATTACATCAAAATATACAAACCCTGTAAGTTAAACATTATACCACAATGAAAAAGACTATCACTTAAACACAACAAAACTATAAATAAGCCTCTGTAAATTAAACATGACATAAGGATCAACAAGGCTCTGAATACAATTCAAATGAGACTTTCTGAGCTGTCAAAGATCATCCTGAGCCAAAAAGTAACATACCTAGTAAAGAAAAAACTGTATAAATGTGTATGAAAAGTGGAAGGCTATCAAAGTGAAAGCACTATTTGTGAACTTCATCCTCAAACAAGCAGTTTTAAAGGACGAAGATTTCATGCAGAGAATGTAACAGATTTATCCAGACCAACATGGTGTGACAGTTACTGTTTGGTACTTTATTAATATCAGGTTTCAAAGACCGAAATATTGTTTTGATAATGTAACAATATTACCTTTATATTATTTGAGACAGTTCTTTAATATTTATTATCTTTCTTGAAACCTCTATAATGTCAGTTGTTACAGTTGATCAGGTGATCTTTATTGCCAGATTGTAGGATATTGGTGTACCTTCAGGTGATCTTTATTGCCAGATTGTTTAATATTTGTGGAAATACATTTTTATTACATTAGGTAAAGTAAAGGCAAACTATAAATATGTGATGTATCTAACAAATTTTTAAATATAAAACATTTATTGAAATGTTATCCTCTCTGGAAAATATACCACTTGTTTGATATTTGTGGAAGTGTTACTTTTACTGTTTGGTAATTTATTAATATCAGGTTTCAAAGACAGAAATATTGTTTTGATAATGTAACAATATTACCTTTATATTATTTGAGACAGTTCTTTAATATTTATTATCTTTCTTGAAACCTCTATAATGTCAGTTGTTACAGTTGATTAATTAGGTTTATCTGATATAGATTTTATTTTTACATTTTTATTAAATTAGGTAAAGTAAAGGCAAACTATAAATATGTGATGTATCTAACAAATTTTTAAATATAAAACATTTATTGAAATGTTATCCTCTCTGGAAAATATACCAACTAGATCGAAGTAATTAGGTTTATCTGATATAGATTTTATTTTCTTCGATCTAGTTGGATTTCTTAAAAATCAAACCTTTGGAGGATTAAATGGATATGTCTCAGGAATTTTTATTTCCAAAACAAAATTCCCCCCTTCATATGGAGTATCTGGAGGTCCAGATATTTCTCCTCGTAGTTCCGTGTAATTGTCATTGACGAGCTCGACCTTGATGGCACATTTTGCTACCTAAGAAAGAGCAGTTAAAAATTTATATAAATTATTGACCATTTCTAGAACTCTTAATATCTCTTCTACGTGCCCAACACATAAATGAGATATTCGTACAACACCAATTTATCTGAACATAACTTAAAGGATTTATTTTATATTAACAAAGGGCCATTTAGCCAATCAGGTCAACCCTCATCCATCCAATCAAGAAACCAAAAATTAGAATTACATTACACGTTAGATTTGCTATTCTAATACATATTAAAGAAAATTTTAAAAGAATTCAAACATCGTACATCAGTAGGATAGTCATTTCAAAAGGCTATCTCTCTCTCAATGTATAAAAACATTGTCACAAAATTTTTTCATCTGGATTTCCAAATCTTGAACCTATTTCTCCTAATATTCACATTTGAAATTCCAATTTTCTCATCAAACAAGCCACCCACAAGAAGACTGTTCAAATCACTAATATATTTGAGTACCTGTAAAAAAACATATTAAATCAGGTCATCTCTAATTTTTTTATGCTTCAGACAAAACAGTTCCAAATATTTAAGCCTCAAGTTAAAATATTTAAACCAGTAGTACCCTCTCTTAGCTATCTTTCCTAAGATCAAAAATCCTTCCTGAAGCAAAAGAATTGGAATGTGGAAGAATTGTGCAGTTTTTAATTTAGGAAAAACCTTCTTATACACAGTTACGACAACTTTCAGTTTCAAAAGTGCTATAAATCTAATCAATAAGTGTTTGCTCTTCACTACACAAGTCTTTATCAACACCAGTGCTCTTCTTACATAAGAAATTGTTACTAAATTTACATACTTCTCAATAATGCAACGAAAAGTTATCTAGACTAAAGTCTCTGGCAAATAAATTCACAAAAAGTACAATTTTATTACAAACAAGTACCATTTGTGCATTGTTCTAATTATAAGAATATATATATATATATTTTAATTAATTTACACTTGTCATAAGATATTAAACCTATCATATTCTTTATCTAGTCCCTTAGGGATTTTGAAAACTAGAAGAGTGTATAAATATAAAAATAGTATTTCAACCATACTATGTTTACCATTTTAATGTTTTTCAATATAATAGTTTATAAATTCTTCGATTTATCAGCACTGACGCTAAACTTTTGTACTCTAAAATTTATCTTTCAGTTTCATCTCTATTATCAAGTGTATTAATAATTCTGTAAAAATGACCAATAGCACTTCCCCATAAAAGTGATAGTTACTACTATCTTTTTAAAGAACAATAAACCAGTCAAATATATCATTGTTTATTTGCTTAATTGTTATATAAATTTTATACTACAGTAACCCTAACTAAATTACATTTTTAACTTATGTAATTATAAATGGCATATAATACTTTAAAATTAAATTTAAATTAAAATAAGTCATAATACCAACAAATTTTGTGACAATAAATATTTGAACAGGTGCTTTTGCTTTTAGAAAATTCTATAACTAAAAAACGTAAATAATGATTTTCAATTTTATGCCAGCTTACTTAGTTTATTTTTGACAAACACTAAAATAATTTTTTTTTTTAAAGTAAAACGTTACACTTAGAAGTTACATACAGCACACATACTGTTGGCATGACCCAAAAGTTACAGCCACTGATTATGTAAACTAAACTGTCCTAGGGTGATTCGGACTTTATCGAACACTATCTCAGAAATTAGAATTTGGACAATTAACGATTCTTTTGATTCGAATTATTACCCTTGAGTTAAAAATTAAATCTCACCTCTTCACTTCTAACAACTTCCTTGAATTCACGTTTAATTCGCTGTACTGCTATATTTGCCATTACTTTTTATCTCATAGATATGGTAAAATTTCACTCGGTCAACATCCATAAAAAAAAATTACCTCACTGTCACCCTCTAGTGTTCGAAAACTTTTTTGTTTTTTATTTATTTTAACGAATAAATATCTATTACGAGGCTTTGTTTGTTTGTTTGTAATTAAGCACAAAGCTACACAATGGGCTATCTGTGCTCTGCCCATCACGGGTATCGAAAACCGGATTCTAGTGTTGTTAGTTCTCAGACATCCCGCTGTGCCACTGGGGGGGGCTTATTACGAGGCAGTAAAATTTGTAAGAAAAAAACCACGATAAACGTTTCTTGTTTTTGTTTTCTTAATGATATATGTTATCTACAGGTATACCACGATTTCCATACGATGTAAAATTAATCACCTATATAAATAATACAAATTAATAAATTAAAGGTTTGTTATCTGAATATGACATAGGTTTCTATCTTCTTGTTAGTATTATCGCATTTATTCTGAATTCATGCTTTATTATGAATATGTGCAAGATGGTCATAAAATGTGGCAGAGAAAACCGTTAGGTTAGTCTTGTTCAAACTTACTCTTGTTCCTTCATTGTTCTCGAAGTAGGTAATAACTGTTACTGCGCAGGAAGAATATTGCTTAACTAGCTGGAGCACCCGTCCCCTGAACGGAAGTTATATAAATTCATGATTAATGAAAGGTTATATTAGGACATGAAAAGTTGCTTCCCTTATACGTAATTGTAAAAACCGCAAAAATTCCCATATAAATTGTAGAACACAAAATGTAAAACCACAAATTTGCACGCATCTCCGAATGGATCCAATGAACCCCCATAACAAATTTGGTGAAGATCTATCTATACCCTGCGAAGTAGTTACATGGACGTTTATTATATTTATATAGATAAGACGTTGTGTGAGAAAGTGGACAGCAGTAGCCTTTAATAGTTGTTCAGGTAATATCTAGAGGTTACGGCCTCACCTATGTTGTAATGAGAATGACCAGATATATGGATAACCTATGTCACGCTGGGTGAATGAGAGATTTCCTGAATACTAATGGGACGTACTATATTGTTGCGTCAGCGAGGTCACGTGACTAGTATCACGCCACCTGTTTCTAGAAATATCCTGTTCCTTCAAGAATGCCCTAGCATTTACTAGATATGTGTTAGTCTTGTATATATATAAGACGTTCACAACGAGACGGAACAATAGGGGTAATGAGTAACTGAACTGCAGCCAGAGAGTGTGTAATTGAACGGAGTATTGTTGAAGTCGAGCTCGTGAGACGTGAGTTATAGCGTTTGTATAGAGCGACTGTTGAAATTAAGTGTATCGGTAAAGTTGTATTCAGAAATAATAAACCAGTTTTATTAAGAAAGGACTTGTGTCGCTAAAGTTTCGTCGGAACGAAGTTACGAAAAATTAACTAACGAACGGAGACGTAACAATATATTTTCCACTCCATTATTTATTTATTTTTAATCATGTTGTTTTCATAGTTTCTCTTTCAGACGTAGTTAGGTGTTCAAGTGAGTTACTAATTTTAACTTTCTCTAATTGGCAAATGGTGTTTTAGGTGAGAGACAAAACTAATTTATCTGGTTGTCCTACAGGAATAACAGAGCAGTTAATTAGAACAAACTATTCTTGTCCACGATTCACATAATAGCTTCTGGCAGTCTTGCCTTAAGCTTGTACACCTCCTGCTGGCCAACTTAGGTAACTCTTAAAGCTCTCGCATTAGTTCTACATAACAAGTTACTATTTTCTTTTATTCTACTCAACAAGAACTTTAAAGTCCTTGTGAAGTATTAAGCGTTCATCTTCCATAAATGAAGTGTTTAGCCTTAACGTTCATTCACATTCGCTTGTTAAAGCACGAGAAAGCTCTCACTTTAATTGTTGGTGTTCACATTTGCTGTAAGTAAACAAGTTTTTAGAGACTGCTTCACGTTAGGTGTGAAGCATCGTTAGTACTTAACTTAAGGTTTGTTTCTTTAGTATTTGCTATTGCTCTTGTTAAATTTATGGGGTGGAGAATACAAACAAGTAACAGCCTTATTTATAATAATAAAGCCTTCATTATAACTCTTACAATTATTGCACTTTACTCTCTAAAGCACATGTAATAAGTTGCCTTATTGTTTATTGTATTGTTGTTATTTCAATGGGTAGGTTCTTTTAAATTATTTAATGTAAATAATTAGAATTCCAAACTGGACTGTCCAATCCTCATAACAATAACAAATTGGTTTATTTCTTCCTTTACATTTCTACAAACTGTTTTTCCTTTACCGAGTTGTAACTTGTACTTTGTAGGTCTCAAGCTTACAAATGGCATTCAAATGGATACACCATTTATGCTAATTGTACTAATATAAAAATGAATTCACTTCTACAGTTTTACGGTTGATCATTCAAGTAACTTTGTTTATGTGATAACTAACTAACAGTGATAAAATACTTCTCTAAATTTAAATACTTCCCTGAACCAAACTGGCTGATTTATTCTACTAGCTAGAAACAACTCTACTATCTTCCAACAATTATGAACCTCATATTTATAACCTACCTCGAATTTACTAGAAACTTGGCGTCAAATCTATAGAACTTTCTAGGTGTTCTAAGTCTAACTTATTACACTTTTTGATTTTAACGTCATACGACTAGCAGCTTCCTCTAACTAACAAATAGAATATACAGCGTACAACAGTATTATGTTATTGTTCACTGTTTTGTATTATATGGTGAATACATCGTTAACCATTTGTTATTTGTGTCTTGTCTAAGGGGAGTAAATCTCAGAACCCAAGATCCCAGAAACTTCTGTTATTAGTAGCCATAACTTCTCTGCTCTGATAGTAGTCTGCGAGATACCACATGTTTTCAACCTGGTCGTTTGGATACAGAAGAGCCAATACAAACAATTGTTCAGTATAGGAACTCCAAATACACATGTCCTGTTTGTATTAAATTACAATCCATGAATTAGAAAAGGAGTACCACTGAAAGCTTGACCATTCACACAGATGATCTGTGTTGACCATTCACCCAGATGATCTGTGTTGACCATTCACCCAGATGATCTGTGTTGACCATTCACACAGATGATCTGTGTTGTTGGCGTGGTAGAGCTTAGTCTTCAAGAGGTCATTATTATATTCTCATAGACAAGTTTGTGTAATGGCTACCCAGCAAAATGATGTGGCATAAGTGTGAGAGACCTTACTGAGGCAGTTTCTGTGTCGATACAATATGAAGTAGTAACTTTGAGTCATTCACAGGAAAGGAAGAAGCCCGTGTAACAGCTGCAGTGATTTTACCTCAGACAGATCATCCTACCCAGATACTCATGTTGCACAAGCTATAAATCCAGATAAGGGTTAACCAACTACCCCCATATCCAGCATGTGATGTAGCCATGCTGGTATCCAGGGTTATCCCAGTCTTCCCAATGTGTATATGCCACAATACATGCTGACAGTGCCATTGCTCAAACATTGTTCTAGATGAGAGGAGGGAAGCACATGCTTTGTCTGTGGAAGGTTTGGCCACTTTTGACTGAACTGCCCGTTTCTTGCCATACAGCAAGTTATATATGCTATAATTCAACCAACAGCACAAGTTCAGAAAACTCAAAAGTGGGTAGTGAATATTGCATCTATAGTTCCAGAACACTAGAGGAACCCAAATCAAGTCTGGTCACAGATTTTGGCGAGAGCAACAAACGTCTTCGACTAAAAAAGTGTGATGATCAGCCCAGCTTCTTTAAGACTAAATGAGTCTTATATGCCTGTCGGTGTACTCGGATGGGAGATGGTGTTCATACAGGAGTGACAAAAAAAAACTGGTAATTTCCAGGTATACCAAATAATGCAAACACTCAAGCCTGTTTGTTTTTGAATTTCGCGCAAAGCTACACGAGGGCTATCTGCG
>NW_013672281.1:48228-50647 GCF_000517525.1 Limulus polyphemus
AAGACAGTCTCATCCAAGACATCTCTGTGACGTAGTGTTATCAGTGTTGGTTATGAAAACCAGCACAAAGTAAATATAATAGACTTTGTTTGACTATCAGTGTTGGTTATGAAAACCAGCACAAAGTAAATATAATAGACTTTGTTTGACTATCAGTGTTGGTTATGAAAACCAGCACAAAGTAAATATAATATATTTTGTTTGACTATCAGTGTTGGCCATGAAAAATAGTTGAATAAGTTATAAAGTTTTTTGCATGGTTGTTCTGGAGATGTTAGTCAGTGCAAAGTAAATACAATAAAAAATATTTTTTTATTCCATCAATTTTAACTAGCTGTACACAACTCCCCTGAAACAGCAACATTTAAACTGCCCTCTCAAAGTTGATAAATGCAAGAAAATAAGAAGCAGTAGGTATTGTACTTCATCACTAAACTGAGTCCAATAAAAAACAAAAAATGTATGAAATACAAACACAGGCTAAATGGTACATTGTAGAAAAAAAAGAAACGCTTGAGACAAATCGAACTGATTAGATCAGTAGATGTAATTTTGAGGAAATTTATCTTATATTTCCAAAAGAAGAATCAAACTGATACCATTCACTCTAAGCCAAAAAGTGTAAAAATCAGTCTAAAGAAAAAACAGGAAAGACTACCTCTTGGACAAGACTGTCTTGTAGTTTTACACTACGTCACAGAGATGTCTTGGACGAGACTGTCTTGTTATTTTACACTACTTCACAGAGATGTCTTGGATGAGACTGTCTTGTAGTTTTACACTACGTCACAGAGATGTTTTGGATGAGACTGTCTTGTAGTTTTGACGAAAGTAACCAATACTAATGCTAATTCTAGGGTTGCATCTGTCATGCTGCTTCCAAAAGTATATATTTACATAACAACATATCCGAGACAATTGTCAAGGATCGTGCAATCTAGACTCAGTGCTATGGCAACAGCTTAGATACTAGTCAGCAAGATATGCCGATGTATTTATTGGACCAGCTGGGTGAAATTACAGTGGTATAACATGGCTTAGATACAGGTGACACATAATAACGAACACGAAGGCTTTTCATAGTTATACAGAAGTTAAAGAACAGAACCATATAGCCTTTAGAAGGTACTTGGTCGTCCCCGATAGTGAGTGTCACAATGAAGAAAAGTACACCAAGTTTCTGTACTGCTTTTAGACGGGTGAACAAGTTAACTTGCAGAGATTATTTTTCATCAATGTAAACAGATGAATCTTAGGATGCACCGAAATGGGTTAAATACCGTAAACCTGGCATCTGGCCAGATAACGAGAGAAAACCCAAGACTGTTTTTACAAGTTCTACATTATGCTCTCCAGCCTGTGCAATGCACCTACCAATTTTGAGAAGCTAATAGCGTAAAGAGTTGCAATGAAAAAAAGTTGAAAAACAGATTGATTTAAAATTTAAGCACGATTTTATTACTTGTCTTATTATGACAAATGTCAATGTTAAAGGATTTTCCCTTGAAAGAAAGTTGAAAATATAATCATTAAACACAAAATTGGCCCTATGCAGCTACACGTGAAATTCATTCCGATAGAACCAAAGTGTTTAATTGTCTTGCTTTTGCTCTACGTGTATTTAAATATTTGTTCCAAACTGCTTTTAGTGGGTTGTTCGTGCTTCATGTATTAATTTTTTTCTTAAATATTTCAGTATGTTGCCTTGCTTTATTTATTTAAAGTTTTTTTCCAAATTGGTTCAGGGTCTTGTACATGCTCTTTATGTATTTCAACCTTTTTTCATCCATTATTGCCTAGCAATTATAACCATTGCTAAATAACTGTGATTAAAAAAAACTTTTGTGATAAGCAAAGTTGGCCAGGAAAACCAGCACAAAGTAAATATAATAGTCTTTGTTTGCTTCATTTATCGTGCCAGGCAGCTGATTACCTAATAATCTATAATTGCAGAGCAATAGTAAAACTTCATCCTTTTCACACAGATGACTCTGATGCTGATTGCTTTCTGGACAGGAAATAACCCGTTTCATGCATGAGCTCTATAGCCACGTTATGCGGCATTGACACACTAGATATTGACCATAGTAAGCTAAGAAACATCACTTGTGTACGTGGGGGGCACCGTTATTTCTTCTTCCACGTACACTGTGTATTCCACTGCTCCTTGGGTCCATCTGGCTAACATTGGATAACTACCATCGAGTGTCAATTCACCCTTTCCACGGGCAAAATTAATTGATGAACTCTGCAGTACACACATTCCAAGAAAGCCAATGTGAGGACCAAGATTGGAACAACTACATTTGTTCTGTAAGCAAACCCTCCTAGATATAGTTGAAATGTAACTATGTCTAATTTATCTCCATTTGGCAGAACAAAGTTTGTGTCAATAGGCTTGAGTGTACGGCCAGGTGGA
>NW_013672282.1:0-8948 GCF_000517525.1 Limulus polyphemus
CAAGAGCTCTGGCCATTGTATCCTGCATGGTAGAGGGGTGTGCTTGCTTCACTTGTTTCTTCAGTTGTAGACCTAACCCTGTAGACTTCAGACTGATTTTGAGATCCATACCTGAGTTCTAGAGTAGTTACCAGTGGTCTATAGTTGTGCCTGTCGTCTGCTGACAACTGTCCAGGTATTTCCAGTGGTTGTCTCTTCAGGTTTGTTGCTAGGTGCACTGCTTTCTACTCCACTGTCTATCCATTCATTTCTGCCAGGAGTGCAAATTGTGCTCTATATGCTTCCCACGGTGCTTTCCCATCGAATTTCTGTGGCTTCCTTCATACTAGATCACCCCTATTGCTGACACTGATGTCTGGAATGTGACTTCTGACAGGATTGAAGATGTCTGCATTAGGTTTTAGCTGTGGGGTCTGGAAGTGGATTCCTGTTCTCCGAGGCTGATTAGGTAGATGGCTAATATATCCTCCTTGTGTAAAAGACAGTAAATCATCCTTTAATGTATTTAATTCACTTTGAAATTTACTAATGTTTTCCATTTGTACTTCTTGCCACTGTAGTTGACTTTCCTGTAGTTGCTGCTGACTTTCCGGCAACTGTTGGAGACTTTCTTCCTGTTTCCTTTCTTGTTCCAGTTGCCACTGATGTAGTTTCTCTTCTTGTTTATTTTCTTTCTCCTCCAAACACTGCTGTATTCTCTCTTCTTGTTTCTTTTCTTTTTCTTCCAACAATTGCTGAAATTTGTCTTCCCGTTTCTTTTCTTTTTCCTCCAACAACTGCTGTAATCTCTCTTCTTGTTTGTTTTCACGTTCTTCCTGTTTCTTTTCTTGTTTCTTTTCTCGTTCTTCTTTTTTCTTTTGCTGTTCTTGTACTGATGCCATCAAATCTGTTAAGCTGTGGTTTATATTTGGCACATCTCGTTTCCATCTTCTTTTTTTTTTCATCCCACTTCTGACACAAATTTGTTATGTCTCTGTGTTCGTTTGTTAATTTTCCGTAGAAATTCTTTCCGAGAAACTTAAGCGATACAAGTCCTTTCTTAAATAAAACTTTTTTATTCTTTCTCAATTCAACTTTGCTGTACACTTAATTTCCACAGTCATTTTAACTTAAACACACGCTAGAATTCACACGCTAGAATTTACGCACTTTATTTATGGCTTGACTCGATTATCTGTCTTTATATCTCTCTGTCTGCAATTCAATTCCGAATGAATGTCTCCTTTATCTGGCGTGCTTATATACAATAAAAGCTCGCGCGTAGCACGTTCTAGCCTCTTCGCGAATATTCTAGACACTCGTCACGTGTAAGATTTTGTTGTGATAGGTGTCTGATAAAATTGTTTGTTATTCTCATAACTTGTTCATGATGTCCTGAATCTGTCTAATTATACAAATTACACACATAGTTGTTTATATAATATGCATTTTTCAGTTTGATAGCACTAAGTTTGTTTTTATTCCATAATAATAATAATCTTATTTGTTACAAAATATGCAAACATTTTGGCCAAAACTGTACCTTTCCATGATTGTCTAGTTGTTTCTTTATTGGCTGATGCCAAAATGGCCAGCAAGACTCTGAAACTGGATTTGGTAATATTTTTGGTTGGAGTAGTCCAGGAACAGTCATCAGTAACAGGTGGTACAGCAGTAGTGATAAAAGGTGTAAACCAAATCAGTTCTCTATTCCGTGTTTTACTGTACACGGTATTTTTGGTTGGAACTTTTAAGCCAAAACAGAAGAAGGAGTGGCTAGTATTATTGTTTGCACTTTATATTCCGTTTTCCACTTGTTTTATTTTCTCAGTGATGTTCTTTTCTACTTTGATGTTTTTCTTTATTCCTTTCTGTAGTTTGTTGATGTCTTTTTTGTGTTTCTTTAATTCTGTAATTACACTTTTCATATACTTTAGTGATGTTCTTCTGCATTTCTTCAGACTTGTAATCCTTCTGTAGATCCCTAATAGCTTTGTGGAACTTGTGTTCAATCAGAGTTATTTATATTTTTAATTCTTCTTTAGATATTTTCTTGTTCCAGATTATTATACTCTAACAATACTCTTTCTAACTTCCCGAATGTTATTGTTAGCTGATTTATCCCTTGAATGTAAAAACTCAGCTCCTCTTGAAATCCTGCTGCCATTTCTCATAGTCTACACTTCTCTTTATCGAATGCTTCTACATTAATTATGATAGTTCCAACTTCTCCTCTAACCTACAAACTCTACATAAAAATTGCACATCGTCATTACTAGCTTCCTTAAATGTTCATGCCCACATTACACCTAACAAACTGCGAGTACTTAACCATTGTATTTATACTTATAGCCTGAAAATAAATACTCAATACCAAATACCAGTAGCCTATTGTTAACACTGTTACTGTTAAGCCTAACATTTAAGAACCAGATTACCCCTGAAGAAGAAAGGTCCACCTTTCGAATGCGCTCTGGTTATAGGGTGTTTATTCATTTCTATCAAGACTTTTTGAACCTACATGTCTTTCTAACATCATGAATTGATCTGGATACTTCCCTTTGACTGGCAATCTACTGACTCAATGCTTCTCTGATTCTCGTTTTTATAACGTAGTCTTGTTTCTAGACATTTAAGAAAGTATTTCGATCACTTATACAAAAATATTGAAGTGTAGCTTTAAAAATTATGATTGAGGAGAAATTTCGTGTTTCAGTAGGAGCCATATAGAAACTCTAAAGAGGGTACATAAAACTAATACTGTAAATCAGGGGTTCCCAAACTTTGCCAACTGGCGGACTCCTTCAACTTCTTTACTGTATTTGCGGACTACCTCCCGTTTTTATCTCGTGTAACTGGTGTATCATATGTGTATTTTACTACCTTTAATTTGGGATTTATATATATATTACTATATTAGTTTTATAATGTCTTAGCATTTTATTTTAATCGTTGCTCTTTCAGTAAATGGTAATTTCATAAACTTGATGTATTACGGCGGACCACAGTTTGGGAACCTCTGCTGTAAATGATAGAACCAACTGAGGTAAAAAGCCCAAATTCCTCAAAAGTTATTGAAAGTAACTCATGCATGTTTTTACGTGATACAAGACAATCGATAGAGATCCTGCCAATTATCTGGTCTTAAGGTATGAATATTACCTCCATAACAGTAAAATATTTATGAGAATAAATTGGCCTCAGTGTGTGTGAAGCTACTCAAAACACTACTTAAGGGAATTAATCCTTCGTTTGCGATTTGTGCAAATCTGCCTACCACCCCATGCGCAAAGATTCACGAAGTTCTGCGACGGGACATTCAAAATGTTTGCATCATATGATGTCAAGCACAGCCACCTTCGCTAACATCATATGATGTCAACCGCAGTTAAAGGGTTAAACAAGCCAAAATGATGTAAATGGCACCAACTTTCAAACAAGGTGGTTGAGGGTGCTCCTTACAGATGAATCCAAATTGAAATGGTTTAGCGGCAATCAATGACAGCGAAGAGAACATGTCATCATGATGTATGTACAGCATCTACAGTGAAGTATGCAGAAGGACTAATACAATATGGGATACATCTCTGTCGACGTTGTTGAATTATACACAAAATTAATGTTACCCTGTCCATTGATGGTGAAACAGTATTGTTACGTCTCTGTTGGTTTGTTAATTTTCTGTAAAAATTCTTTCCGGAGAAACTTTAGCGATACAAGTCCTTTCTTAAATAAAACTGGTTTATTGTTCTGAATACAACTTTGCAATACACTTAATTTTCACTGATCTGAAAAAAGTATCTATCCTGAATGTGGGATGTTTCACGCACTACGATGAGCCATACAAGAATTCACACTCTGTGATCATATCAGGGAAGTGATCTGCAGCTTGGGACTTCTCTGATAACATGGGTTTTATGATATAGATAAGCTACAGCTGTACAAAAAAAAAAAAATACCCAATGCTAGCCAGACATAGAAACAATTCACTATATTGAATTGAATAAAAAGATAAAAGTTATTTTTTCATATCATGTATAAAAAGTTGTTTTGAGTATTTGTTATTGAGCACAAAGCTGCATAATGGGCTATTACCCGTGGTGGACCGAACGCAAGTAGTCTATTGTGTAGCTTTGTGATAAAACAAATAAAACTTTAAACAAAGAGGCTAAATATTCAGAATAATAACAATATTACCTTTAAAAATCAATTTCAGTCAAAAACTATGAAGAATATTACAAACAATAAAGTTCACAATATATTTGGGTTTATAATATTTAACAATTCGTTTACGGCTTGTGTAAATCTGCCTACCACCCCATGCGCAAAGATTCGCAAAGTTTTGCTGCGGGCCATTCAAAATGTTATGCGCAAAATGATTGCATCATATGATGTCAACTGCAGTCGCCTACGCTAACATCATATGATGTCAACCGCAGTTGAAAGGTTAAATACAACAGCGATACATACACTTTTACTAAATACATCTTCTGCTGCTTAAGACTTTTTTTGTCGTATTCAATGATTATCAAGTAGTGAAAACTTATAGAAAAGTTTAATCCTTTTCCATTCTGCTTTCTATGGCTTCTGATAAGGAGAAAATGCTGTTGAGTAGCTACGGACTTGTTAAATGATGGCTGGTTATTAATAACTTACCAAATGATTGACTCACTGACTTTTTAATTAACTTATTTTTGGCGTTTATATGACGTATTCTGTATTTAATTAATGTGCGAATATCATCTCCTAGTATGGTTAAGTATTTTGTTCAGAAGCTTCTCAAATCCAGATGATGTTGTTGGGTGTGCACGTGGACCAGTCTTGTTACTGTTACGCTAGTTTTGGTTCTCTTTTCAAATGCTTCGGTATTAGAACTCTAGCTAGCTGTTTTTGGTTGTGTAAAATAGCTTTAAACTCGTTGCTATCTCATACTGTTAAGTTTTCATTATTTCCAATATACCACAGTACCTTCCACAGTAATCCAGAGCACATGAATGTTTTTAATAAGCTACTATCCATTTTAGGCTCTTTCTTATTACTACCTAGATCTGTCCATTAAGCTACATGTGTTTGTAATGTTAAGTGTTTACATTTTTCTTGTTGTAACTTTGACATTACACTTGTTAAACACATTGTTAAGGGAAAATATAAGAATTCAATACATACTAAACGTTCCTAACGATGTTACTTATTGTTACGTCTCCGTTTGTTAATTAACTTTCCCTAACTTCGTTCCGACGAAACTTTAGCGACACAAGTCCTTACTTAATAAAACTGGTTTATTCTTTCCGAATACAACTTTACGATACACTTAATTTCAATATTCGCGCTAAAACAAACGTTTTAACAACGAACGTTAACTTCAACAATACTTCTGACTGCAGTTCAATTACTCACTACCTACACACATTATTGTCCCGTCACGTTGTCACCCTCTTTTATATACCAGACTACCCTATATCTAGTAAATGCTAGAGCATTCGCCAAGGTACAGGATAGTTCTAGAAACGCGGTGTCACACTAGTCATGCGACTCGCTGACGCAACATTATTAAAATTTAATAATTTCCAATTACTTTAGTTTAACTCTAAATACAACTACTTCATTCCTTCTGTCCCTTACAAACATTTCAACATCTCTAAATTATAGTGATGGTGCCAAACGTTTTTCAATGTTTAATTCTGTGTTATGACATATTACTAGAATTAAAAGACCTGAGACCTTTCTTTCCTCTTTCAACTGCATATAAATTAATTTCAATTAATTCTAGGTAACATATCTGTTCACAAATAAAGTATGCATTCTTATTCCCTTATAAATTTGAATGTTATTATCTCCAAGATAAAAAAATACTTGCATATTTCTTCTATAATCATTATGAATTACTCCAGGTCCTACTTGGCATGGCATGGTCTGATGGTTATGACGCTCGACTTGCAAGCTACGGGGCACGGGTTCGAATCCCTGTCATTAACATGCTCACTCTCATAGTCGTGGAGGCGTTATAATATGTATCCTTGTCAAAAGTAGCCCAAGAGTTGGTGGTGGGTAGTATTGACTAGCTTCCTTCCCTCTACTCCATTACTGCTAAATTGGAAACTGCTAGCGCAGATAATTCTCGTGTAGCTTTGCGCGAAATTCAGAACTAAACCAGATCCTACGTCAATAAAATAATGTTGCGTCATCGAGATCATGTGATTCTCACGCTCTCTACTTTCTAGAATTATCCTGTACTTTGGCGAATGTTCTAGTTCTTACTAGATATAGGGTAGTCGGGTATATAAAAGAGGGGGACAACGTGACAAGGAATGTCTGTGTAGATAGTGAGTAATTGAACTGCAGTCAGAAGTATTATTGACGTTCGTTGTTATAGCGTTTGTTTAGCGCGATTGTTGAAGTTGAGTGTATCGGTAAAGTTATATTCGGAAAGAATAAACCAGTTTTATTAAGTAAAGACTTGTGTCGTTAAAATTTCGTCGGAACGAAGTTACGGAAAAATCAATTAACAAACGGAGACGTAACAATAATTTACAGTTAAGTTTGTGACTTCAGTATGAAACTTTGTTTACCTAAAATTGAGTAAAAAGGGACGAACAGCCTTAATCAAGTGAAAGGGTATTTGTCTACAGTACATGGTTTCTTTGGGAGCCCAATTTTGTTAGAAAGGAATTTGCATGATAATTTGACAAAATATTAATATCTTTATTGCAGCAATTTCTAGAATAATACAAAAGAATTGTAATCGCATACACTAAAATCTATAAGTTAACTCATCTCGGGCCTATCATTAGTTAGACCTTTATTAACTACGGCCTTTTTAAATAACTTTAATAAGCTATTAATATGTTGTACAAAATATATACTAAGGTATATTTACAGCCTCCTTTTGAAATAGTACGTGCGCATGTGCATTTAGATGGTAGGGTGCGCGGGCATTTTCAAGACAGGCAAAAACTGAGTACATTATTATAATATGATACATTTTATTTATATCAGTGCAGTTACTGTGCGCTTCTTCAAATTATCGAAAGGACAATAGATTCCAATACTTTTTTGTAGTATTCCTGTTCCGAGCTGTAAATTATTGTTCCGGTTTTTACGCTCGCCAGTTAGTGATTTTATGTTTACTTTTTTAGGAAAGGTAGATAAATATTCTGTATTAGTTCTAATTACACAAACCATTTGTTTAGTTATTTTGTTGTACTGTTTTAACTAACGATTAATGTTAAAAGAGGTTCAAGTTCCAAAACTTTAAAACTTTTCTTTCACATTATGGCTGAAAAGATTTCTCGTCGTCATAGTATTACGAAAGCCAAAAGTGAGTTTCAGATTAGTCGGTGTAAAAAACGTACAGCAAAGACTAGTCAGTCGTCAGCACGAGTTCGAGATATTTTGAAAAAAAAATTAAGTTCTAACGTTAACCATGTCTGCTGTGAGATAAGCACATCACTTGAGTGTTTTGCTGAAGAAGCGAGGTAGGCATAAGTTGATTTTAATGTTTTAATTGATATTTATATATAAACTTTGGTTTAGTCATGGCTTCAGTGAAAATATGGATGTGTTAAAAATTTTAATTCATTATATTTACTTACAACTTATACAAGCGTGTTTTATGGTGTCCTCAGAATTTTAAAATAACCGGTTGAGTTAAAAAGTGTTTGACTTGGTGTTGGGCTTTAGTCTAGTATTTATACAGTTTGTTTCTTACTCACCTCTTTGTGCCTCTGCTATGCACAATATAACTGTAAGACTTCTGAATCGTGTGAAAGTTTTGGTGACACCACATATTGTTATTTTTACTTTTTCAAAACCTCAACTCATAAACACAGCAATGTAAGTCCACTGTGCCATTATATTAAGTAATGTTTTTAAAAATGACAAATATTAACATATTATTATTATGGATAACAAAAGACCTTTTACAGTCCTTCAAGACATTCCTGAAAACTACCCTTAATAGAAAAATTAAATAAAATTCAATTATTCAGCCATACTCTTTATTGTTCATTAAACCATTCATTCTTCTAAGAAACTTGCAAAGTTTCGGCCTCCATTATTGTTGAGAGCAATTCATTATATAAGTCAATCACCCTTTTAGAAAAATAAAACTTAAATGGAGCATAGCCTAAGTTTTTCAAATCATAAACTTGTATCCTCTTATCCTACTATTTCAGAATATAGCACGAAGAAATCAGAGACCTTTCACCTGTCGGTACCATATTTAATCTTGTTAACTTCAATAACATCACTTCTTACAATTTTAACAAATCCAATTAGAAGATTTTAACATATCTCTCTAAGAAAATCCTTCTATTCTCAGAATTATCCTAGTAGCACTCCTTTGAACCCCAGCATTTAAGTCCACATCCTTTCTTAAATAAGGATACTAGAACTTGCACAATATTTTTAGTGGTGTCTTACTAGTGATTTATGTAATGAAAGATTTTCCTATTTTGACTTGTCAATATAAGAACACTTTAAAACTCTGTTAGCTTTACTATTAGCAACAGAGCATTGTTTCAAGTTGAGTGGCACAAATGATTTAACTACCACTATGTCAAGATCGTTTTCCTCAGTCATACTATGTAGTTCATTCCTATCTATGTTGGATTGAAGTTGGGTAATGTTATTACTCTTTTTCAGGGAAGGTGATAAAAATTGGCTGGAGTTGTATATCTGTGGTTGGAAAGTTTTTAAAGTCTGATAAAAGTTGTTTCACAAACTCATTTAACAAAGTTAAAAATTTTATAGTATAGTCAACATTGTTTCATAAGAGAAAAGATCTTGGCTTTGTCATCTTTTGGCATTCTTTGAAGAGGGTACTGCTTATGTAGAGGAGGGGTAAGGGTATGGATTTGATGTATATAGATTTTCAGAAAGCACTTGACAAGGTACCACACATAAGTCAGTGCTACTATAGCGTGAGGTCTACCGCCATATGTCGCCTATAGCGTGAGGTCTACTGCTGC
>NW_013672282.1:9198-13151 GCF_000517525.1 Limulus polyphemus
GGTAGACCTCACGCTATAGGCGACATATGGCGGTAGACCTCACGCTATAGTAGCACCCATAAGTCTTGTTAGAAAAAAATTGTCTCTGTTGGTGTGGGGAATAAGTTGGCTTATTGGATTGAAAAATGGTTGGATGGAAGAAAGCAGAGGGTGGTTATAAGTGGAGTTCAGTGAAGCTGGATTAATGTCACAACTTGGTGTGAGAAGCTTTGCTCATTTTGATTTACACCAATGATATAGATGAAAGATTTAGATTATTTGGTGAGTTGAGCAAGTAAATGGCAGATGGCTTTTAATCATAATTATAATAAAAAAAGTATTTCATATGGGCTATCATAATTTAAATTATAAGCATAATTTTAATGGGAATAACCTTAACAGTGTTATGGAAGAAAATGATTTTGGTATCTTGGTTGATCAGTCTCTTTATGTCATGGAGCATTTGTGGCAGGGGCTGCAGAGACAGGTTACCTCTTGTCACTTCACCTTATTTTGTGGAGGGGTTCATTCTCTTATTTTAACCACATTGGTCTTTAATTATTCTGTTCCATTCCTTCTTATTTCGTTTCTCTGCTATTGGAACAGGATGCCGTCTTATCTAATGTATGCCTCCCTCATGCTTACCTTTATGATTTTCATTGGGCTTCTTTTCTTCAGCATTTCCAGGATGTGGTATTTTATTTCTTGGCCAGAAATATCACTAGGAGAGTACTTACTTGTACTCTAGGTTATTACTTTTGTCCCCAAGAAGGCCGGGATATGTGTCTGGTTATTGATTTGTCATTTCTCAGCTAGACAGGATTTTTCCCATGGAATGTTCTCTCCACCTTCAGGTTTTCATTGGGTTTACTCTCAGTTGGGTATTCCTTTCATCAATGCCTTTGCCACTCCTTTTAACACCAAACTTCCTCTTTTCTGGCTCCCAGTATTTCATCCTTTGACCTTGTTGGTCTGTTTTATTAGCCAGGACTGGTCTTACCTTTTTATGTATTGTATTTTCCCCCATGTCCTCATTTTGATACACAACACTTTTTGTTGGGTCCTATTGGTGGCACCTCTTTGGCTAGCACAAACCTGGTTTCCTCTGCTTCATCAGTTGGCATTCAGGTCCCCTCTTCCTTCCTATTCCTGCTCTCTCTTGCTCCAACTACACACATCTCTATTTCAGTCATGAGTGTTGTACTTTCATCTTCACATGTGGGATTTCTCTGATTCATTGCTTTCAGGGTTAGCCTCTCTGACCGTATAGCCTTTTTTCCTTATCAACTCTGTCTGTCTGTCAACAAGAGTGGTATTTTCTTCAGTGTGGGACCTTCCAACACTCCCTTTTTCCGGGCCATCCTACTCTGGCTTATCATTAATTTTTGAAATGGTTGTTTGACCATAGATTGTCAGTTTCTACCATTGTTGGTTATTGAGCAGCTTTATCAACTATTTTTTGCTAGGTGTTTTCATCTCTTATCCTCTTCACTTTGTTTAAATTCTTTTTTTTTTCTTAGACCCCTTCATCCTACTCCCATGCCTGACTGGGATCTTAGTGTGGTTTTATTGTATGAGCCATTGGCTTCATGTTCCACCTTTCTCTGAGAGTATACTTCCTTCTCTTACTCACCTGTGGTTGTCATATGGATGTATATGTCTTGATGTTTCCCACCCTCTTTTGCCACACTTCTATATCTCAACTGGGCCTTTCTTCATAAAACTTTTGTTTTGGAAGTTGATTTTTCTTTCTCTCCTATTTCTTTCTTTTCATTTTTCATCTATATGCTTGTTTGGACTCAGATTGTCTTCTGTGCCCAATTTGAGCTGTTTGGTGTTACTTGACATGTATGTTTTCTTTTCAGAATTCCCATTATTATTTGTTTCTGCCATGAGACCTGTCTTCATCCATAGACCTCTTGCTTGCTACCCTCACAGGATGGGTCTGCCAACTCCTCCATTTGGTGTATTCTTTCCTGGATATTGATGCATCCAGACCTTTTCACATTGACTTGCATCAGCTTCATCTGTCTCACTTTCTTTGACCATTGGAGAAGATCCTTCAGGTGAAAATATTGATGACCACACACACACAATAATTTCCCATTATTTTCATCATCTGGCTGTTTAGTCTCCTGTGGTATTTTGGCTCACTTCGGTCACTGTTTTTCAGTCTACACACTGAGAACAGTAGGTACATTTTCCCTCCCTTTTACAGGATCCTGCTAGGTGACTGGTGTTGTCTCCTAGGGTATGCTTATTTCCCATTATCTGCATCAGGTCAGAAGTAATGAAAAGGGCAAAATCCATCCGCCCTGGCTGTACCAGTACCCATGTGAAGGTGAGGTGTTCTGCAAGAACATTAGAGGCATACTCAAGGTATTATAATTACTCAATTTCAAACTCAAGACGGTGATTTCCATAGACTGTTGTGGAAAAAGCTGGCCCAGGGAAGCGATTGCCCATTTCATTGACACTTCTTCCAGATTTTAAAAATTGGGTTTTATGGTCACCAATTCCACTGTCTCCAATAAAGGGTCTTTACAGCAGGTATCTGATGAGGATGCAGGCACTTATCTGAGTCTCACCATTGCCAATTTAATCCCCTCCCCCTCTTCAAGTGGAGCACAGAAGACTTACTAGTTCCTAGCCACTGAGATGTGGACCCTTGCAGAGTTCTTCACTGATTTTGTGCAGCAGGATATGGTTGGGAAGTATGGGAGTGATGGCACTGTACGTGTAGTGCAGTTCACCCCTTAAACAGTTAGTGGGCCTTCCTCCTTCAGCAGTAAGGTTCATCACCTGTCCCAGTCTGTTCAGTTAAGTCAAGGTCAGACACACATTGTATGGTTTGATGATGCCCTAACTACACTACACTTTTTGGCTTGCTGACTGTTCGTGTGTTATTGCTCAGCTGTTCATGTTAAAATTATTTTCATCCTTGTGACACTTAGAGTTCTTTTGCCTTTCTTTCCTTTTTTCTGGTTGAGACAAGATGTGGTCTTCCACAGGTGTGTTTCTATGGAGCCTCTGCAGTCAGGTGTCACACTCCATGGGCTTTTCTCTTTGGGTGCTTTCTGAATGGAGCTTATCTAGGTTTAATGTTTGCACTGGCCTTCCCTCCATTTCAATGTGTTATTCTAGACATTCTTGTGAGGAGGTGAGGTATCATAATGGAAGTTAACATTTTCATTACCTGAAAATGTATTTCCGATAGATATTCACTTTCTCCCACTCATCCTTCCAACATATGGTGAACTTGTTTCTTGCCTCATCTAAGAATGAAGTTAATTCAAGCTCACGAGCTGGAGGGAGCGGGAGCTACTGTACAGGGAAGTTGTGTTGCTTTTCTATTGATGGAGGGCTATTTGTGCATGACGATATCACACATTAGTGCAGTTCATTATAAACATGTATTTTAGGTGGAAGGTAGCTCAAAGCTAGTGGCATGCAAATCTCATAGGCAGATGTATTAAGGAATCAAGCTATTCTGTTTGCTGAAGTGAGTATGTATGGAAAATACATTTATGGGTAAGGAAAATATTAATTTTGCCATAACTCTGTTAGTATTTAAAATGTATTAATTTTTTTTCAGTTGTCAAAATAAAAGGCTTTTACTTGTGCTTCTTAATAGTATAAATATATACTGTGTTGTTGTTGGGCTTAGAATTCTTTTATAGTAGGTGTATGTGACTTGTTGATGATAAATGAACAGCATGCACTTCACTTGTTTTCAAAATGATATATGTATATATAATTGGAACAAGTTAAATGTATGTACAAGAAATTCTTCACACTATAGAGATTATAGGCATATCATAAACACTATATATATATATATATATATATATATATATATATAGTGTCTTCTTCTACGTACGAACACCACCAGTACGTACTTACTACTTATATTATTAGTTATTACACGTACCGACCCGTACCTTACTTCTTACTACTAACTATACTAACTAATT
>NW_013672282.1:14074-34926 GCF_000517525.1 Limulus polyphemus
CTATATATATATATATATATATATATATATATATATAGGTGTCTTCTTCTCGTCAAAAGCCCACATAGGCCTATTCAATTGCTTTAGAATTTCAGCCGACCTATCTTCTCTATTACAATCACATTAATATTGTGTGTGGGATTCACTTACAATTGTGGCGTGAGCTACCCTAATCATTTGGTCTTTCTTCAAAATATCCTTTCTTCTTCTTATCACCTTTTCTACTGTTAGTCTTACTTTAACATATTAAATGTTAGGCCTATGTCAGTCGTTAGGCCTATCACTTCTGTGGTAGTTAACTTTTCCCTGCCCATAACTTTCTTATGCTATTATCTGTCTGCTGTTTTCATTTGTCTCACACTATTTATATCTTTATCACTTAATTGTCTGGCCTTGTAGACATCTGTATATTCTCAACGTCAATGTATTGCATGCAACGTTTGATAGTCTCAACATCAATGAATTATAAACATAACTTCCTACAATCGTCTGCTTTTAAATCTTAGTATAACAAAAACTAATCAATATTTATATCATGACACTTAAAAATAAATATGATTTCCGCCATAGATTACTAGGTGAGCAAGTTCAGTGGCAATGAAAATTGAACCTGAAACCCAGTTTATGTTATCTTAAAACTGAACAAACTTGAGTTAATTGAAAAATAATGAGATTCTGAGAAATCATAATGGCTGTATTGTGACTACTTGGATAGCTGGAATACTCAAACATAACAATAATGAGAAACTAATTTGTATTATGGGATTATTTTTGTGACATCAGTTGACATAATCAAGTAATTGTCTAGTTCTACTCTACAGTCTTTTATACCCTACCCAATTCCCCTTGGCAATATTTGTCTTGTGATACTCTACCTACGTCAGTGTGCCCTATATCCTGGTACTGTATATAGACACCTCATTCATTTAATGTTATAACTTTTTCTTGACTAAGCCTTTAGACGGGTTTCTCTAAAGAAGTACTGCGATAGTTAACATCCTTGGGTGTGATTTTCATGTCACCCAGGTGATTTCTGTTCAGTATTATTTTAATAAATCTAAAAAAAATAATAATTTTGTTTTAACACACAATTTTCGGGCATGAATTTCCGGGTTACTGTTTCCAGCAGGAAGATTAATCAGACCTACCTTATTCCACCTCTGTTATCTAGCATCTCTCAACAGGTGGGGGAAATCACTTTCAATTGAGGCAGTCAGTTATCTGATTCATTGTGAGATGGAGACATATATTTTATCTGAGGGTGTTTCTCCAGGGGGTTCTGAGGATTCTTTTGCCAATGATCCTGGACATTCTGAAGAGAATTTAAACTCACTTTTTCAGGTGCCTTTGTTTGCTAGGTCAGCTTCTCGCAAGTCCAATTTGGATCAGCCACCTTTTGCTCTCTTTCTTTAGTTAGTCCATCAGGTTTGTGAGGTTCTGAGGCTTTCCCCAGTTGCTTTTGAGTCTACTCCTTCCTTGATGGAGGAAAAGTCTGAAGGTAAATACTTAGTTTTTCCTCCTTCATCTGATATTGCTGTTTATGCAGGGTGGTTTACTGCTCAGTTATGGGAAGGGATAGCTATGTTTTGCCCCCACATTTGTTGGAACAGCATGCTTTGGCTCACAACCTCCAACAGAACATATATTTAGATTCCCAAAACTTGATCCACTTCTAGAAATGTGGTGTTCCAGATTGGAGCCTGTGATCACTTTGAACAGATCACAATTTTCTAAGATTCATCTGAGCCTCACTACAGTTCTGAGATATTTATCTTGTTAAAAACCTCAGCGATTCCCACATCAACTTGATGACGAATTGGGTCCTTTGCTGACTTCTACCTTGGTAAGATTGTCAGCTTCTGCTCTTTGCTGGGGGTCAGGACACATGAGCAGTAGAGCCATGACTTCAAATTCGAGCCAAAGAAAGTCAAAAGGCCAACGACAACATCAATCCATAATTCCAATGCATCTGGAATGCCCACAAATATCAAGGGACGAAGAAAAGGAGACTCGCATAACTCACGGAGGGCAGCAGCACGTAGATGAACACCTTCCAACAAGGCATCTCTACCCAATAAGTCCCAACAACATACAAGACAGGAAAACCAAAGTTCGGCTCCTTGATCTATTGGTACCCAGAATAGATTTTGCCCTTATCCAAGAGGCTCCTTCTCTTGGGCAGACTGTCGCCAGCAGCATCAGTGGCTATCCTATGCTGGTGGGGTCTGTGGGAGCACAGTTACAACATTTTCTGGACATCTGGAATTCCTTCACCACGAATCCATGGTTACTCCAGGTTCTGGCATTAGGTGTGGTCATTCAGTTCACATCTATAACTCCATTATCCTCTCATCCTATGGTATTTCCATCCCAACAGATCTGCAGAGTGAGGATCTTTGTTCCAGGACTATCAGAGAGTTATAGGTCAAGGGGCAGTAGAGAGAGAGTCGGTCCCGTTTCTCCGGGAATTATTCCCATATATTTGTTGTGCCCAAGAAGAGGGAGATTGGCATCAGATCATTGATTTTTCTCATCTCAACCAATTCTTAGATCTTCCCATGTTCATGATGGAGTCCTTTCTCAACCTACACTGGCATTTTTCACTAGGTCTCTGGATGACATAGTTCGATGTTGTCAATGCCTATCTCTGCATTTCCATAGCGGAGTCATACCGCTGCTATCTATGTTTTGTGCACAAGGGTCAGGTTCTGCAGTTCAAGACTCTGCCCTTTGGCCTAGCATCTGCACCATATGAGCTTTTATTCGTCATCTTCATTCTTTGGGCCTGTGCACACACCATTGTATGGATGACTGGTTACTTTTGGCACTCTCTCGTCAGTTGGTGGAAACAGCACATCCAGATTCTTCTTTCAGAAGCCACCAAGGATGGTTTTCTTCTTAGAGCTGAAAAATCCTTTCTTATGCTGACTTAATACATTGTCCATATGGGTGTTTTACTTAAGTCGGGCTCAGCTGACTCTCATCCACCTCCAGACTATGGAAGGGGTACTCATTTCTCTTACTGCATGGATGGTTGGTTCTCTCTTTTGAGGATGTGAGCATCTCTCGAATCTCTAATTCCTTTGAGACAAGAACACATGTGATCACTTCAGTGGTCCCTGCTTGACCAATGGATCATGAACTGTGATCCATTGGATCATCCAATTTCCTTATTCAGGAGCAACATCTTAGATCTCGAGTGGTGGTTGGATCACTACAATATACCACCCTCTCATCCCAAGATTCATCTCTACACTCACAGATGCCTCACTTCCGGGATGGGATGCATATATTAATGGGTCTATGGATGGATGACGAATCTTCCTTCCACATCAATATTATAGAATTTCTTGATATCTAATGAAGAAGGCTGAAGGTCTTGCTCTATTGAAGGGAAAAATCATTATGATTCATTCTGACAATTCCATGGTGGTATTTTACCTTTCCCGTCAAGTGGCATGCGTTCTTGGTACCATTGTTTTCAAACTTTCGATATTCTTTACTGGGCTCACTCCCATCATATCAGCCTCCTAGCTTGCCATGTTCCAGGGGTGATGAATTTAATAGCAGATCATCATGCTCAGAGGATTTACTCTCAGTTCGGGACTCTGATGATCGATGCATTTGCCACTTATTGGAACTCTCAACTACAGGTGTTTTGGTCACCGGTACCTCATCTACAGGCTTTGGCAATAGATGCATTCAGTCAAGACTGGATGGGATTACACCTCTATGCCTTCCCCCCGATTTGTCTGAAAACTATAGTTCTGGCCATGGTTTGATCCACTGCTTGTTGAGTGCTGTTGGTAGCCCCATATTGGCCAGCCCAACCATGCTTTCCTCTTATTCTGTATTTTCAAGAGTGTCCACCTCTACCACTTTCTTTTTGACCATCTCTGTTGAGGCAATCTTGATCCGACATTCTACACCAAGACATTTTGAAGCTCAAAATTCATACATGGAAGTTATGCAGTCCTTTAACTTCTAAAGTTGTCTTGTATTTGTCTCAATCTCTCCATAGACCCAAAATGGCTATTTATCAACAGAAATGGTACACTTATCACCAGTGGTGTCTCACAAGGATATTGAACCCACTTTACCCAAATGTGCCAACCATATCTCATTTTTTGACCTAGCTTTTTGACACCTCTGTCTACTATCGCATTATATAAGGCAGCTTTATTGACTATTTTTCGGTATTCTAAACATTGGAAATTACTTGAGTACCCAGTGCTATCTGGCCTTTTCAATTACCTAACTGGTATATTAAGGTTGTATTACCTGCTTTGTCTCGACATCCATTCCAGCCTTTAGCCTCGTGTACTATGTATCACTTTACCCTTAAAGCATATTTTTTATTGCTACTGGCCTATGGACGTCATAGGTTGGAGTTGTTTGAACTGCATGTGCATGGGACTCTTTATCACTCTACTTATGTCCTGCTATACCCAGATAGGTCCTTCCTTCCTAAGATTCTGGCAGCCAGATAAATCTTACTCACCAATTCAGCTATTTGCCAGCTATTTCTCACCTCTACAGCTGCTTGGACTCTGATTGTTTATGTCTTGTCAAGGCCCTGAGGTGTTATGCGGCTTGCACTAACTCCGTTTGAAGTGCTAGAAATTGACTTTTTATTCATTATTTATCCCTGATTACTTTGATGAGGCAGGTTTGCAAGTTGATCCATGTTACTTATTCTGGACTATCTTTACAGGCGAGGAAACTTTTGTGAGTCATGTCTCATCAGATTCATCAAACTTGTATGTCTTTAGCTGCCCGATTAAATTATCCACTTCTGCTAGAGAGGTATTTTTTTTTACTCCCCTTCTCTCTTTACTTTTCAGGAACCCTTACCACTTTTTTTTTTTCACTTAATCCCACTCTGTGACGAGTGTTGCCAAGGCAGATGTGCTTTTATTAATCCTATTCCACACTTGCAACCACTATTTCACTATACTTACTACCAGTTACAACAGGCTCTATAGAAATGAGGTGTTCCATAAGGCTACTGAGGAGCTCAGCAGGTGGTGTCACTCATGGACTATCATGAGTAAAGCTAAAGGGGATCCTGCCCATATTTGCTGATCATCGGTTTGAATAAATCAGGGTTGGTTTGCTTTTTAAAGTTTAGGGAACTTGGTTCACCTATTGCACTGTTTCCAGAGTGCTATTCTTCAGGACTCTCCAACGTGCATTACCCCTCAGATTCTACTAGTGGAGCTGGGGAGTCCAACCACTAGGGTGGTAGACAGAGGCTTTTCCTCCAGTGTTAGAGTGAATTCCTCCACTCTTGGAGAAGAGGGTGAGGTTGAGGGCCCTCTTACCTGGGTCCCTGGAATTTTTTTTTTTCATTGTTGGTAGGAGCGGCACTAGCCTATTGGGGAGCCTACTCATAATACTGGTTCAGATTTTATGATCGGATATTTGGTTGGGGTGTGTATGGCCCTTCTTTTTGATCAATATCAGTTCAGTACATTGTTCATGGAAAGAGTTCCAATATCTCTTCATAATTCCAAATGTGGAGTGGTCCCATCTTGAGTCTTTAGTTGAACACAGTTGTTCCACATTCTCCCCATAATTCCAGGGACAAGTGGAAGGCTCCTTGCCCACTTGGTTGGGAAGTGAGGATGAATGTTCATAATTCCAGACTGGATGAGTTATGTTCGTTTGGTTAAATTAGGCATAGATGATCCTGTCATTTGAAGCCTGGGGTGTTGCCTTTCAGGTGGAGGAGAAGCTTTGTCCACTTTGGTGTTGCTTACTATCTTGTTATGATTTCAGTGGTGCCAAATGCATCACTCTATGGCTACAGTAGTAGAACCATCTGGTTGGGGCTGGCCTATAATGATGATCACTCATGTACAATTCCATCCTTGCTACAAGAACTAAGATCAGAGTGAAGAGCATACCTGTTCTGGATGTAGTACAGTTCCCCTACTCGGGTGTACCACTCTTATCTTGGTACATCTATGATCTATGCAGATGCTTTCTGTATGGATAATGCTCTCACCAGCCACTCCACCTTCTCAATGTGGGATTCTAGCTATAAGTGGGAGCGGAGGTATGTATGTTTTGGAAGTTAAAAGATCTGAAATTGAAAATATATTTCCAATAATACTTACCTTCTTCCACACTCTTCTGCTCTACTAAGAGCTGGTGTTAGAGACCGGGATGGAGTCATTCTCGAAAAAGTGATAACATTATCTGAATGAGGTGCTTATATATAGTACCAGGATAGATGCCACATCGATGTAGGTGTAGAGTACCACAAGACAAATATTGCCAAAGGGCAAATGAGTGAGGTATAAAAGACTGGAGAAAATGAGAAAAATCAGACCAATGTTTAAATAGGCAAAGGAAGAAACTCTAGAGCTTGAGTAATAGCTATAAGTGTGAGGGGAGGTAAGTATTATTGGAAATACATTTTCAATTTTGGAAAATCTTAACTTATAGACCTAATACCAGTAATTTAACACGTCAATTAAAGAAATAATGTTTTTCGAAAAGCATAGAAATTGTACTAGTAGTAATGCCATTTACCCTGATGAGATTTACAAAAAGACTATGTAATGAATTGGTGGTGGTTTAACTGAAATTATCTTAAAGATTTTAGAAATGGAATATATCTTATCATTGGAAAGTAGCCAATATGATACCTTTTTAAAAAAAGGAGGCAAGGAAAATCTCAGTTTAATATGGCACTCACTGACGTATGTTATTGGCGAGTTGCTGGAATTTATTATTGGGAATCTCTTGGAAAAATACTTTGAAGATAAATTAATTCTATAGAAAATTAGCTTGAACATTAAGAAATGTATGGTGATTCTGTTAGGGTGGGAAAATTTTCAATACTTTTTTTATTTGTGTGTGGGAAAAATATTAGTGTTGAGGAGAATGAGAAGATTGGATGTGATGATTAGTAAAAACCTCAATCGTTCAGCTGAATGTTTGGAACTGGTGAAAAGAGTATAGTGAGGTTTTTGTTTCGTTTATGGGAAAGCTATCTGACACTGTCCTTACTTTTGAACTGCCAACCAGAGGGAAAGCAGTTGGCCAGCAGCACCCACTGTAAAAGCTTGAGCTACTTGTTTTTTACCAACAAATAGTAGTATTGACCATCACATTATAATGCCTCCACTTCTGAAAAGGGGCATGTTTGGTGTTTTGTTTTGATAGAACTACAGATTGTGAGTCAAGTACCTTAGCCAGCAGGCCATATCAGGCCACAGATAGGATCTGGGATCTACAACATCTACATAAATAGTAAGCTTAGAAGTAAGAAAGCTATCATCACATTTTACAAAACTTTTGTGAGGCCTTATTTGTAGTATTGTGTTCAGCTTTGATCCCTTTATTATTGAGAAAATATTGATTTACTTAAAGTATTAGAGAGATGTTACTGAAAGTATTTCTGGTTTAAATTGAAACATTTAAACTATGAAGATAGGCTTGAAGATGTGAACTTGAGGCTTTCTGGGGTGTAGAAAGCCTTAAAGGTGACCTGTTTCTGGTGGTTAAAATTGCTAGTAGCTGGAATAAGCTGCCCATGGAAGGTTTGTAGCACTGGTGAAAGGAGAAGGTTGGGGATTAAAAATAAAAAGGGAAAAAAAGCTTGAGAAGCTCTTATCCAGGATACTTATTAAGCCTAATGTTTCACAATTATAATGGCATAGCCAACTGGTCTGGTTTTACCAGATGAAAAACTTGGAAAAGATGTATCCAGATGGTACGAGATAATGCTCAGTGTATTATATATGCCATTTATTGAGTGTATACTTGCCACTTTGACATCAAAATGACCAATTTATGCAATTAACAAAAAGTTTTTAATGTAGTGACCAGTATTTGCTGTTAAGAGATTACTTATTCCTTACATTATCAGTGACTTAAAAATCAGACAGATACAAGTGTGCATGGTGAATGCCATGAATGAGTACATACAGACATTAACTCCTATGTGTATGCATAGGAGGTGTCAAGGTATACAAGCTACAGTGTTTTGCAGAGTTATGTTAAAAATTTAGTTAAAAAAGCATTATTATCAATTTATGTCAATGAACTTGGCGTCAAACATAGTTAATAAATTAGAGTTTTACATAATTTCTTAATTTCTATGTATTATGTGATACTCATTTCCTCCAAATTGTCCATGTAAACATCCTTTCTACTCATATTTCTGCTTCTGAATTTTGATACAAATTACAGACTTGAAGTATTGAGGTTTTGTATGTGACATCACGAGCTGGGAAATCCAATAGTTTTGGCCATTTTGGATGTCAAGCTACCACGCGTCTACTCCTGGCTTGGCAGTGTGAACTTAACTTTGCTTATCTTAAATGACTTAATACCTTAGCTTCATCAGGTACCATCATGGAAATTGCTTGTTGTGCTGTTGGATGTAGCAATAGACAGGGACAAAAGCTCAGTCTTACTTTCTGTCATTTTCCAATAGACTGATGGATTTCAGCTGTCAATCGGAAAGACTGTGAACCATCAGACTACAGCTGTTTGTGTAGTTAACATTTTATAGCAGGTATGAATGCTACTTTGTCAATAGTATATAAATAGTTATCAGATAAATGTGTCCTTTTATACTATGGGATAAAAAATGTAAATGATTATCCAGCCTTAAAGCCAGGTAAAAATTTTGATAACATGACAGTATTTGCCTGCATTATTGCTCAAAATGACACACAAAACACAATAAACAAACTTGTCAGAAGCCTTGCCTCTACCTTGTGACTTGGTTCAAACATGGATTAGAAATCTCATGGTCATTTAACTTTGATACTTGAGTAATAATTTGATATATTTTCATATATACATGGTTCAGGCATGGAATAAATTTTATCACAATTTTTTTTCAGTAGTATCTAAATGACATTTCAATGATAGAATTTTCCTACAATTCTGGATATTTTACCATATGAGCCAAACAGATAAGAAATAGTTTCACTTTAATTCAGTTCTTCATGAATAATTATTTTTTGCATCATAATATTAATAGTCTCAGACAGGCTGCCAACACATATAATTTTGTTGATTAAATTTCCAGGTGCCAAGCGTAATTCACCCACTCTCCCCTGTCTATATTCCTACTGTGTTTTCTCATATCATGTCACCCCAGAAGACATGAGAAGCAAAGAATATGGCCAAATTTCATATATGCCAGGCAATGATGTAAGGAAGAGGACAACAGACAAGAGGCAGCAAAGACCCTTGTTGGTGTTTCAAGCATTGTAGAATATGCATATATTGAAGAAAATCAACTTGCCACTGGTGAAGAGCAGCATGCTGACTGACAGCATTCAGCTAAAAGCCAAGAAACAGAAGAAATTTTGGCTCATGTCAAACAGACATGACTGTTAATGGCATTGCTTTGCTAAAGATAAGTGTCAGTGCCTTCGCAATGAAAACATCAAGCCCAAGAAAAGGTTTGATCCACTTGACATGAAATAGGATGCATTGCATGGAAATGATGAGAAAGTTAAGTCTTTTACTGGTTTGCACAACTTTCAATCAATGATGGGAAGTTTTAATGCAATTTGAGGGTGCTTAAAGAATACTTTAAGCTTGGGAGCAGTTCAGCAATTTATGTTGGTATGTGTATGACTCAGACTGAATTTAACTGTTCAATTTTTAGGTTGATATTCTTAATGAACGCTTGGTACCTTCTTTTGTTGTCTGGCTAGAAAGAGAGGATATCAGTACCTCTTTACCTATGTGTTTTTCAAACATTTTCCCAAATGTGTCAGCATAATTGACTATTTTGAGATTTTTATTGAGAAACCTAAAGATTTCAAAGCAAAGGAACAGACCTATTCACAGTACAAATCTCACAACACCATGAAATATTTAATTGGTATAATAACTCATGGAGCCATTTCATTCATTTTAAAAGGTTTGGGTGGCAGAACAACAAATCAACACATAATAGCTAATAGTGGATTTTAGATTAATTAGTCCCAGATGACCTCATTCTTGCTGACCGTGGTTTTACAATACAGGATCAAGTCGGTCTTTATTGTGTAAAAATGGAGATACCCGCATTCACAATAGGCAAGAAACAGTTGGGTGCAATAGAACTAGAAGACACCAGAGAACTTGCTGCTGTTCCTAATCACATGGAACTTTAATTGGTGTTGCTAGACAAAAGTATACAATGTTACATGGAACTGTACCAATTATGTTATTTCAAAATGATGAGGATACAAATTACACCACTCTTGATAAAATTGCTTGTGTAGTATGTGCCTTAACCAACTTGGTTCACTCAGTTGTGCCTTTTTAATGATATTGTCTTGTTGCAGTGTAACACATGGAACAAACATATAACATCTATAGCTTTTAATAGGAATATTTATTAAAATATTTCACATCTAGAGTATCATAAGAATCGGAGATCTACAAGTCCATGTGTATATAATATCTAACAAAGTTGCTGAATCATTCAGTAACTTTGACAAGTTGGGACATTAAGGTAGTACAGGATTAAATGTATTGTCATGGCTATAATATACATGTCTGCAATTTTAATAATATTAATCTGTTCATTTTACAATTCATACCTTTCTATCACTAGAATAGTGGTGGATATGTATTTTACGAAAATGTACGACTAAGTCTAACATGGTTTATGAGGTTATATAACAATGACATTAAAATTACATTCCTGATTTAATGTTCTTATATGGATAATGTTTAAATAAATTTATTTTTAAAAATGGTGTCCATATTCTTGTCTCCTGTATTATGTTAAAGAAATTTGTTTCTAACAGATAAGAATAGTGTAAATTATTGCAAGTGGGGTTATATGTGATATTTACCTTAAAAATATTTTTCTTTCCAGCTTCAATTATTCTACAATCTGAGCATAACCATTTTCATTTAGGTTTGTTTTTCAAGCCAAGACACTTCAAATAAAAACATTTAATTTTATATATGTCATACTGACATCCAAGCATGTCAGGTGCTTGCTCAGCAGCCCGGGAGTAACACCATGTAGGTTTAGTTTGACTAGTGCTAGGAGTAGGAATGAGCTCTTGCTGGACATCCATAACTGTGAATTTCTTACACAATAACTCTGGTAACACACCAAGTTTGAAGAAAATCTTTACATTTTCCAGAGCATTTTCAAACATTTCATGATCAGGCAATATCCTCCGGACAAAAAAAATCAGATTTATTGGTCCAAATTACAATATCACAGTACATTTTACCTGTGGCACAGCTGAACTTGGACCCGGTATGTGTAAGCATGGTCTTTGTTTAATTTCATTATACCATCAACAATTTGCAAGCAAAACTGCTTATTCTGGGCAGCTTCCCTTGCACAATACGAACACTTGATTTCAAGTAAGCCTTCACCACAACAAGAACAGGACACAAGCCTATCTGAAGATACTCCTAGGAATGGGTGTTCAGGGTTAATATGAAGATTTCAATATTCCACCTGAAAGTCCTGATGCTGGGCTTGTGAAAGAATTACATAGGTCTGGTTTGCCAGCTCCTCATGTTCACATCCCCATCTAAGTCAATGAGACATAAGGACAGGATAGATGAGGTGAATGACACTTTAACCCATCTAGGGTCATATTTGTCATACAAATTTATTCATCTGTAAAATTTATTATGAGATATATTTAGACCTTGTTAATATGGTACATAACAGCAAGAAACTTAGCCCTTCATTCCTATGGTTAAAAGCAGCTGCAGATTTACAATATGACTTTATTAAAAAATTTACCATATATTATAATAATATTGTGATGAAATATCATTTTTATACGATATTAATATGATGTCTACCAAAACATAGTTCAGAAAATTTATCATTAAGAAAATATCAACCTTCTTCTAGCTTCAATATACTATTCTTCTATGGTCATATAAAATGGTTATAATGGACCCAATGTAAGGAGAAAAATTGCATATGATAACTTAAGTTTGATCTTGTAACACCAAGTACTAAGAGAATAATGTCACAAATCCCATACATTCTAATAGAACCAAAGCTCCTATTAATTAATCCACACTTTACTGTTAGATGCTATGCCATGGTGACATTTACCTTCAGAATGACCAATGATACACCTATCACATGTCATCATGTACCATTACAAAATTTAAAATATTATGCTGATATGATTATGTTTGCCAAAAAAAATAGGAGAATTGTTACTTTAAAATGTATTTTTATCAGATCTTGTTGCTTGTGTTGAAAACTTGCACATGTCAGGGTAGCATACCTGCCTGATAAGAGATTTTCATGGATTGCCTGGATCTGTCCTGGCAGCAGCCTTGAACTGTGAAGCAGCGATTCTTCCAGCCTTCATTTCAAACCACAACTTTGATTTAGACTCAATTGCTGAAATCTATGTGAAAAGTTCTTATTAGAAGGTGGGAAATATGAACTGTGTGTAAAAATCTATTGTAATTTTTTTAATGAAGAGAGCACTTATTGAGTTATTTATATAAAGTGTCTAAAGAGCATAAGTCCTGCTTTTCTATTAATTTTTATTTTATATTATAATAAGTGACACCAGTTGTTAACTGTTCTGGTTCCATCTTGATTTCAGTCATCACTATCACACTCATTCATAAGATTTGGGTAGTTTAAAATTAAATTGATATTTTTACTTTCATGATAATTTTTATGCAATTGGCTCTAGGCTAGGTTAATCCATTCTGCTCTTTACTTGAGCTTATTATACCAACATTCACTACACCTCTAAGGTGACAATGTATATTATAGATCATTACCAAAAAGGGAGCGTGGAAGTATTCTGGACAATATAACTTCCCATAATAGTTAAAAACCACCGTATAACATACCACGATAGTTAAAACACACTATAACATCTCGTAATAGTTTTGTTGCTAAGTGACGATATATATATATATATATATTGTTGAGCATTCCCAAAAAAAGGAGTGTGAAAGCATTCCAGACAGCATAACATCCCATTATTGGTGTATTCATAGAATAATTAGTGGTAAAAATCAGTTGGATTAACAGCTTCTAATTTATAGAAAATAGCTTAATTCAGAAATTATTTAAATTTAAAATTGAATCTATTTTTACTTTCATGATAAATTTTATGCATTTGGCTCTAGGCTATGTGATCCCAAACTATGTCTTTACATTAGGCTTATTATATCAACATTTACTACACTTCTAAGGCAACAATGTATATTGTAGATCATTACCAAAAAAGGACTATGAGGGGGGGGGGTGCCATGAAACCTTATAAATGTTATGTCTTTCTGTTATCCAGTCTTTTTTTTCTTATGTCCACCACTAATGCACCAGCTTCATGTTAAATAAATGGTCAGCATACAGTTATATACTTTTCTAAATTTTTAAATTTGTATTATTGTTTGCCATGATGAGAACATAGTTTAGTGATTAGAATTTTCTTGAAATTTTAAGATATGATTTGGGTGATATAAAATGCTAGTTTGGTTAGAGTTAGTTGCCGTTTGACTAGTGAGTTTGTTAAGGTGATTGATTTATTAATGAGTTGACAAATATGTTAGTTTATTTGCTATTTCAATTTTTGTTTCAAAGAAGAAATAAACATGTGAGAAGATTAGCAAGTTATTTGTGAAGTAATGTCATTAATTTGTGAATCTAAGGAATTGTAGATCTTGTATTCAAAGAAATAAAACATTTGTTTTTCCATTAATTGAACTGGACTTTGCATTATATTTTTCTGAAAAATGAACAAGAATCAGCCCAACAACAGTAAATCTTTTACAAGATATCTTTGAACAGAGAAACATTTGCTTTTTAAAATTTAAAACACCTCACAAAATTTCATGTTTTGGTAAATCTTTAAACAATTTGTCAAGAACTATTCTTTATATACTACATGTATAATAATAGAACTGTAAAGCATACCATGTTGGAAACAAATATTTAATGATATTGTACCTTAAGGTGGCAATAGCATGTTTGCACTTGGATAAATCAACATTAAATTATCTTGCCACTTTGATGATTTGATGGACAGGTTGTAATTTAGCAATTAGTAATTGATTTGTTTTTAATCTTTATTAAATTTTTGCTTCTTAATAAATGCTAGCTAACTATTAGTTGGATTTGATATGTTTTTAGGCATCTTGAAGATTTATTATGGAGAACAGTTACTTTGGGTGAAAGCAATTCATTGCTTATTATTGGTCCTCGGGGATGTGGAAAATCATCAGTAAGTTATAAAAATATTTTGGAATTTAGGCTGTTTGTATGTATTTGTGCATAGCATTGGATTTATTTGTAAATGTGATTTCCTTTCTTTTGTTGTTTCAGAATATAGAATTTTCTTTAGGATTCCTTTATATGATTATTAAAATACCATATTGTTAACCTTTGTTATTTGTTACTATTTTTTGTGTAAATGATAATTGAAATATTTTTTCGAATTATTTGAACTTTCTGAAGATTCAATATTAGTAGGGAGTGAATTAAGTAAAAATGAAATAGTTATTTTTCAATAATGAGAATTATTTTGATCTAAATTCATAAAATTTACTGTAAAAAGAAAAGATTTTAGTGACTTGCAATACTTTTTTTCAACAAATATTCACTTAGGTTAATTTGTCATCTACAAAGTGTAGAGAGAAAACAATTATACATACAATTGTTAAGAAATCATTTAAAGCTATAACATGTATATCATATTCTTTTAACTTTTTTTTTTTTAAGTTCTAGTTAGAGGGTTGTATGATTTGTTTTCATTTGACTTTTAAAGTGTAACAGAGGTTTGTGAATGATCTAGCTGTTAGCCTGTATCATTTTAATACTCACTAATAATACAATGAAATAGCTTATGTGAAATGCGATTTACAATTCTCTTTATGATAAACTCACAATTTTATAGAATATTTAAAATTTTCCTTTGGTAGATTTGTTTTAGATTGTTTTGATTTTGTTGATTTTCTTTGTAAAAAATATTTTTTGGATTGCGCTATCATTTTATGGATTAGTTAATGTTATTACAAGCTCTCCCATTGTCAATCCACTTGGGTCTTTTTTAACTGCAATGAGATGCTATCCTAAAAAAATTGTAGTTACAATTTTAGAATGCTTACTTTGAAAATTATTTTTAACTCACTAAGACACTTTCATTTTTGACACCAACTTGTTTGCATTGCAAAACTTCTTTCTGCAATATTATGGAATTATTATAAAGGTTTAAGTAAATTATATGCTTATAGGTCTAGAACTTTAGTGTATAAGTAATTTTTGTTCTAAATCACTAAATTGTTCTCAAATACTGGATTCTTTTAGCTTTTACATACACCTTACTATTGCTTAACTGTATTTGCTTGCTATTAACAATGAAGTAACATTAACTGAGGCAGAAAATTGTTAAAACTTTTGAAGTGTACAAAGTTTTGATAACTTAAAATAATTGATTTCCCATAGCTTGTCAAACTTTTTAACACGTGTTCTTTCATACCATAGCTATTGAAGTTTCATTTATTAATAAACTGTTTTTTTATTGCAAATAACTTGAAACATTATTGAGGTATAAAGAGTAGATTTTAGATTAAAAAAAATTAACAGGTCACTTGTGGTAAATTCTACAGAAATCCTTACTGAAGATTTCTTTCTTCCAGTTGTTAAAACAGATCAAATATTTAAAAATTAAATCATGCATAGTTTGAGTAAAGCTCTATTCATACTTTATGTATTTAAATTAAATCTTTACCTGATCTTCTAATATTAGAAAATACTTACCAAACATATTGTAATATCCTTATGCTAAAACATTTGCTTATGTTGTTATCTCTTGTTATGTGAAATATAATATAATATATGGTTTGTCTAAGGTTTTACACATTTAGATATTTTTCCTTCATTTTTCTCTAGTTCCCCAGCAACTCTATAAGAAAAATTTACATTATAGTAACCAAAGTGTATAACTTTTATCAAGATTAAAAAGCATATAGTGCAAATCTCACTGTAAAACTTAATCTTTAGAACAGCTTGAAATACCCATTTAAAAAAAAATATTCAAACTTAACCAGTTAACTGTTTTCCATTTATATAGAGGACCTAGCATAGAACCCTGAGGTACTCCATATGGAACGTTAATCCACTGTGACTTTACCTCCATTTATAACAACCTTATGCTTTCTACTGTCCAACCAACTCTCAATTGAATTGGATTGTTTTTTATCTTCTTATATAAAATCTTCCAAAGAAATCTATTATGAAGCATTTTATTAATTAATTTTCCCCAAATTTTTTCAAACTAATTGCAAACTAATTTTGCCATTACAATTCTAGACAATAATTTATATGTTTTGGAGAAATTGTCTCTCAGAAATTAACTTTGGTTGCAAAAGTTCAGGTGTTGCATGATATTCGGGGTTTTTGTGTGCAGGATCTGGCATGTGTTCAAATTGTGAGTTGGCCTGTTCAAGCCTAGCCTTGCCTCTTTTATTTTGAGTTGTTGAGACAGGAATATAAAATATTTGTAGCTTGGTTAATTTTATATGATTAGTGATTAAAAACATTGTATACTAAAACACTGAAAATACACATTAAGATTTCTTAAAGATTTCACTCAAATTCAGTTGTCCTCCACTGTTCTGTGCTGCACAGCAGGCATCCTTTAACCACAGATGCATGTTCAGGTTATGTTGGGGTGTTGCCCAGTTATGCATTGTCCTCTTCCCTACAGCTAATTGCTATCCTCAGTCTGTTTTAACAAAGGCTCTGTTATTTTTTACTTTTAACAGGTATTGATAGGGTGCAAATGCACTTACATGCAGAAAAAGTGCCGAAATTTAGGAGCTATTTACACCTATATTAACAATTAAATTTTACTAAAATGGGAACGAGCAATCAAAAGAGGAAGTATTATAGGAGAAAAATTGAAATTGGACTCATGTAACTCACAAAATTCGAAGAAATCAAGCATGACTGACTGAATGACCGACACTTGGTTTTTGTAATTATGATTGTGACAACTTTTATTATTTTTCATAATAATGTGATTAAATGAAAATAAAAAAGATTATAACTTAAAATAAGGAACTCAAATGTATTGAATATTTTTATTTAAATTTCCCTGGAAAATCGAGGTACCAGTGTACGTTTATTTACTTTCTCACTAATGAGTGCATGCTAACTATCACATGATATCAACAACCACTTGATAGTTTTGCCTGAATTAACTGCCTTTGTTCCAGTCTGAGTCTAAACACACACAATGATTGGTTGAATTGAGAGAAAGAAGAAAAACAAAATGGCATGAAATTAGTAATGTTTTATGCAACTGCAGCACTTTATTTCTGAGAAGACATGAAGTGCAGAATTGGCCATTAAAATCCTAGAAACAAAGTTCGATATAGGACTCAAAGAATGTGAAAATAGTTCTGAACTTCAAAGAGTCCAGAACTGTTCTAGGTTCGAGTTCTATTTAGCACAGCCCTATAACAAGATAAAATTGGGAGAAAACATTAGATGCCACGATGAAAGTTTTAGTCGCGTGTCACCTGGGATTTGTTGAGGCTTGCCTTACAAGGACTTTAAATTGTTCAACCAATCAGAAACATATAAATATTGACAAACCAGAATATAAAATTTCAACTTCTTATGTTCTTGCTTTATTGAGATGTCACTTATTGTTCAACCAACATTAACACCTCACCCCCACCCATATCTTCTATCTTTGAAGAAATGTCTATAATTCTTTGTGACACCGCTATTGAAAGTTTTTGTAACAAATAGAAAGAGAAAATTCTGCACTATGTAGATCAGACAACTGTTTTATTTTAGCAGTAAAAATTAATAGTTTGCAATGAAAGCTTGATGTGTTTGAACTAAAGATGCTGCTCTAAGAAGTAATGACATTTTTTTAGCCTATTTATACACTTTTAAAAAGTGAGATAAATTATTGTAATTTTTAGTCTTTCTAATCTGGTGTCTGATTATTTTTTTATGTTCTAAAATGCATATTTGAAATACAGACTAATTATTTGGGACAATTAACATACTGTGAAAAAAATGTTTAAATCACATACTCAAATGCGGGTGGTCTCAAGACTAAGGTGCAAAGTTTGTGGATTTTTATTTATTATATATATATATATTAAGAAAAAGTAACTAAAATGTAAAAAATGAAAAACTTGTTGCATTAGATAAAAAGTAAATGAAAAGATACCTCCTCAACAAATGCATGTGAGCTGCTGTCCATGTCATGTAGCTCTTACATCCTAACTATTTTTTTACCACAACTTGTACAACTTGCATAAGCTCTTGCCTGAGTGATTCATTGCTCTGTTGCACTATTTAAACATGATTCAAACAGCATTAAACAATAAATTAAGTGAAACAGATGAAAACTTTATCAGTTTAGGAGGTTTTAGAATTTATGCAAATGAGATATGAAACTGTAAGATGAAAAGAAGTATTTGTATTCTTAGCATTAAAATCACCTTTTTCTCATACTTGCTCAGTAAAAGCTTAATAAATTCACAGATATATCTTTAGGAAAGATATTTTATTAAAAAATCTGATTTTTGTGTACTACATACTTGTAATGTCTACTAAAAGTTTTACAAATTTCATGATTATAATGTTGGTCAAAATAACCAAACTTGCACATTTTGAGTTAAAAAATACTGTTACGTATCTGCTCATTTGATAATTTCCGGTATAAATTCTCCCTGAGGAACTTCAGCGATACAAGTCCTTTCTTTAAATAAAACTAGTTTATTCTTTCTCAACACAACTTTGCAATACACAGAATTTCCGCAGTCACTTTAACTTAAACACACGCTATAATTCACAACAATTCACGCACTTTACTTACTGTGACTACTGTTCATTTGACTCAATTATCTGTCTCTATATCTCTCTTCAATCTGCTGTTATTTGCCGGACTTATTTACAAAAATAGAGGGCGTCTGGCAAACACTAGAGTTGCCAGGAACAGTCGTGATCCTTCTAGAAACTCGTGATGTGTTACCAGCATCATGTGACTTCTGCTGTCGTAACACTGCCCCCTTCCTTAGTATTGTTTGTCCCAAACAATAGCCACTTACATTAACCCAATAGATAATTAACAATAACTTGATTAAATGTACAGAATTTACAAACACAAAATTAAAATACAACAAAGTCTCCTAATTTTACAGGACGTATCTTCTTCCATTCTGGCCTCCATCTCGTTGGCTTCTGCTTCACGTGGGGTTCATCTGCTCCATCAGGAAATGTCCTATTATCAGTAACAGTCACATCAGTGGTAGTAACTTCATCAAGGGCTTCACTGTTTCCCTTCTCAAAACCGGGTAGAGTTTCTTCTTCGACAGTGGCTTTTTCAGGTGACACGTCTTCAGCAGCATCATTTGTTCCATTTTTCACTTCGTTCTAACTGAATTGTCCTGGACCATGATAATGCCAAAGCCTGTTGGCATGTACCACCTTTGTCTTACCTTGCCGACCACATTTTATTCGGAAAGTCACGTCTGAGAGACGATCCACTAGGTCATATGGGCCTTCCCATGGAGATGACAACTTTGGAGACTTCCCTTTGGTCTTCCAGGGATTATACAACCACACCCTGTCTCCTGGTACAAAGCTGACTTCAGTAGATCTCTTATCATAACATAACTTCATCGAATCAGCAAACGTTTTCAAGTTTGAATGCACTTGATGGTGAATATTATCCATCCTTTCCGATAACACTTTCATGAATTCTGACACATTTTCAGGCAACTCTTCATAAGGTGGGCATCCTGTTAACAGATCCACTGGCAACCAAAGTTCCCGACCAAACATCAACTTTGCTGGAGTGTATCCAGTGATTTCATGCTCTGCTGTCCTACAGGCCATCAACAGTGGAGGGAGTAAGACATCCCAGTCATCTTGGCAGTTATTACAAAACTTTGCCAATTCCTGTCTCAGTTTCTAGTTGTACTTTTCTACCATCCCATCAGACTGTGGGTGAAATGGCATTGTTCTGGTCTTTCGTATGCCAAACAACTTGCAGCATTCATGGAACACAGCTGATTCAAAGTTATGGCCTTGATCTCAATGCAGTTTGTATGGCATACCAAATCTGAAGAAGAAATCACTAACAGCCAAAGCTACAGTTGTAGCTTCCAGATTTGGTTTTGCATATGCCTCAGGCCACTTGGTGAAATAATCCATCACCACACAAATGCACTTGTTTCCAGCACGAGTTTGAGGCAAAGTACCACCAATGTCAATGGCTACTCTTTCCATTTGTGTGCCAACTTGATGTAACTTCATTGGAGCACATCCCTTATGCTTCGGTCCCCTTTTAGCACAACATGTACTGCATGTCCTGCAATATTCTTCCACACCTTGCCTCATACCTATCCAGTAAAATCTCTGTTGTAGGTGACTCAATGTCTTCTTAACTCTGAGATATCCTCCTGTTAAACTATCATGGGATTGATTTATACCGAGAAAGTTACAGAAAATTGTGTGGCGTTTCCTAGGTCGGGACTTTCCCATCTCTGGAGAAGAATACCGAAGCTTGGAGATATCTGGTCCCATTGCACCCAATAGTGCTTTGTCACAGGGCTTAGACTAGACACCTTCTTCCAAGCAGGGCACAAAACACTTGCTTTTAGAAAATCAATTATTCGCTTCAAATCTTGGTCTTTCTCCTGCTCTGATTTAATATCTATACCTCGTTCCACTTCACCATCATCAACTCCTTCAGTCACTTTGACTTCGGCTTGATGGCACCTGGTTAGTTCAACACTCTTTTCCAGCTATGTCTGCAGTCATTTTACTAGGGTCTTTGGCTCAGTCCATCGGCATTTCCATGAGATTTTCCTTCCTCCTTCTCTATATTCAATAT
>NW_013672282.1:35868-38361 GCF_000517525.1 Limulus polyphemus
GTGATATAATCCATCACCACACAAATGTACCTGTTTCCAGCACGAGTTTGGGGCAAAGGACCAGCAATGTGAACAGCTACTCATGCGCCAACTTGTTATAACTTCATTGGAGCATGTCTCTTATGCTTGGGTCCCCTTTTAGCACAACATGTACTCTAGGTCCTGCACCATTCTTCCACATCTTGCCTCATACCTATCCAGTAAAATCTGTGTCGTAGGTGACTCAATGTCTTCTTAACTCCCAGATGTCCTCCTGTTAAAGTATCATGGGATTGACGCAGCACAACTTCCCGTAACTTTCTTGGTATAACCGTTTGCCAGGTCGTCACTTTCCCATCTCCGGAGAAGAATACCATCTTCAAGCTTCAACTGGTCCCATTGTGCCTAATAGTTTTTGTCACAAGGCTTAAGCTAGACACCTTCTACTAAGCAGGGTGCAAAACACTTGCTTGTAGAAAATCAATTATGGGCTTCAGATCTTGGTCTTTCTCCTGTTCTGCTTTAATATCTATATTTGGTTCCACTTCACTGTCATCAACTCCTTCAATCTCTTTGACTTCAGCTTGATGGCACCTGGTTAGTTCAACCTCTATTTTGCAGCAATGTCTGCAGTCATTTTTTGCAGAGTCTTCGGCTCAGTCTATCAGCATTTCCATGAGATTTTCCTTCTCTGTATTCAATATCATAATTATACTGGTCTATCTTTCCAATCAAACGTGCCAGTTGTTCCTCTGAGTTCTTTAATGATCTTAACCAGCGTAACACTAGAGTTGCCAGGAACATTCATGATCCTTCTAGAAACTCATGACATGTTACCAGTGTCACATGACTTCCGCTGTTGTAACAATACATTCTTTTCTACATTATAGTTTAAACATGAATATATTTTTAACTAATTGTCTTTTACATGACTTCTTTACAACCATTTCTATACACTTAGATAGGTTCAACACTTGAAGACTTGTTGATTTGATTTGAGTTAGTTTTGTTGAAAAAATTATGCTTTGTTGCAATAAACGTTGATTTAAAAGTCATTTGTCAAAATATTGCCTTCAACATCTATTAGAAATTGATACAAGCTATGTTTGGAGATTTTAAGTGCTTCCATGATGTTTTTTTATTGTAATCAGCTTAGTATAAATCAGAATGGAACATTACTAGGGGTGTTAATGGCACTGACTAGTCTAAGTAAGTTTTCTCTGGCTGTAGTCTGATCTGTGCTTCAGAAAGATTGACAATGGCTACAAAACTGTTGTGTAATTGATTCAACTGAATTTGAACTTCATTGAGTCTTATGTACAGGTAGTGAGTACTTCATGTTAATCACTAGTTTGTCACTGAATTAGCAAACATTAGTTCAGTACACAATTAATAATTGTTAGTGGTGACCATTGTTATTGTAACTAAGGTCTACTTAAATCATTGCAAAACGATCATAAAGGTGTTTCTTCCAGGTATTTATTTCAAAGGTAGGCCAAAAAATTATATCACGTGCACAGTTGATTGACATAAATACATTGTGTGTCTCTTAACTGGCACAAAATGGGTACGTCTAAAGTTTTAAATACTTATGCAGCTGTGCATAACTCACAGGTTCCAACATTTATATGACACATTGTATTAAAAGTAAATAGCTAACATTAAAGGGACAGTTAGATGATATTTTACGTTGTTAATATTTCATACGTACTATTTAAATACCTGCTGTCTGATATTCAAGTTATTTTACTCTTTTCACATTTTATTAAATGTTTTATATATATTGAAAGATTTCCATATAATAGATATAAAATCTTACATTGACTATATTCAGTGCAATTCAGTTTTTGTATTAACTTTACTGATCTCCTAGACACACATACACACATATAGGTGGACCTTCTGTCATGTTTGGTGCCACCCAGTTTGGGAACCACTGTTTAATTGTGACAGTGACACTAATGAATTACTGGAACAAATCAGTGGACAATCCTGCCTTTAATAAGGCAAATACAAGCACATTAATTAAAGCATATTTTAGTGATTGACATATTTGTTAACATACTGCAATTTATCTAAAATATGAATTATTTTCTTTAGTCAGTATTTAATAATGATGCATACACTGAATTACATGACATGGAATTCATACTTGTTAGAAGAATATATAAACATTAGAAAGATGTTTATATATGGTGGTTTATTCAATAATGTTTCAAACCTCAGCCCTTCATCAGGTGATAATTAAACAGTTACTAATGAAGGTACATTAGAATAATATTTAAGCAATAACAATAAAGTATATGTGTATCTAATGTGGAGAATGTGTGCTATGCTGTGACAGAATACATTAGATGTGCAAAGAATAAAGTTTGATTTCAAAATACATAAAAGGTATTAAATAAAATTAAAATAAATACTGTTACATATCTGCTCGTTTGTTAGTTTCTGGTAAAAATTCTTTCCGAGTGACTTCAGCAATACAAGTCCTTTCTTAATTAAAACTAGTTTATT
>NW_013672282.1:39361-43046 GCF_000517525.1 Limulus polyphemus
GCCCTCTTGTTTCTAGAACTATCCCGTATCTTGGTGAATGCTCTAATATTTGCTAGATGGGGTAGGCTGGTATATAAAAGAGGGGAAAGTAATGTGTGTGGGAAGATAGTGAGTAATTGATCTGCGGTCAGAAGTATTATTGACATTCATTGTTATAGCATTTGTTTAGCGCGATTGTTGAAGTTGAGTGTATCGGTATAGTTGTATTCGGAAAGAATAAACCAGTTTTATTAAGTAAAGAACTTGTGTCGCAAGTTTCGTCGGAACGAAGTTACGGAAAGTTAATTAACAAACGGGGACGTAACAATACTATATGAGTGAATAGTACAATTATTACCATTATTCATAAGGTACATGCCTCTTTCAAGCTTTTTATACTGAATACAGAACTTTTGATTATTCCAGTTTCCAATTTAAGTCCTGATAAGAATTCCTCAGTTAGTGATGGTAGTGGATCTCTCAGTCCATCAATCCTCAGGCTGCTGAAATAAATGAAGGGTTGGAAACCAAACATGAATTGTTGTCTCCTTGAGATCCATACCAAACAATTCTGATGCCCATGCTAGTAAAATCATAGATAGACATGTTTGTTTGTAATTAAGCACAAAGCTATACAATGGGCTATCTGTGTTCTGCCCAATACGGATATCAAAACCCGGTTTCTAGCATTGTAAGTCTGAAGACATACTGCTGTACCACTAAGGAGCAAAGAGGGATGTACCCTCAAAGAGCTACAAATTTCCTGGAAGGATATCTGGGAAAAAGAATCCAAAGACGAGCCATTGCAAAGCATCTTGGTTTGAAACATATGAGCCTAGATAAATTTGATTTTTACTTTGGATTAAGTCTGGGAGAACTCATCCTTAGCCATTGTGAAAATTTAAGTAAAGGGCTCCAGATGGTTAACCTAAGCACAGCAGAAGGTATTTGCCACATTTGAATGAATTCATTTGTGACTTACCTTAGGTCAAGCTCATCTGTGAAATTAGATTGAACATGTAAAATCATTAAGTGGTTAAGATGATCCTGGGCCATTGTCGCCCTCAAGTAGGTTTCATAAACCTGAGGCTGGTGATGGATCTCTCTGACACAGCGTTGTTGCAGACATAACTAGAATCAGTTGAAAAAGTGTTAAAACTTCTGTTATAAGCCTTTTTTTAGCAGCAGTCATAGTTTTAACCTTTTCAACAACTTCCTTTACTGCTATGACACCATTTGGAAAAAATGTTCCTAAAGTTTGCTCTGTCTATATCACTATAAAAATCGATAATTTGGTCAATCACTGTGTCACAGGTTTCCTGGTTAGCAGCTTTCATCAGAACTACTTCCAACATTTTGTAAATTCTATATTCATGTTTGGTAAATTGTTCCTTTGTACAGTTTATAACTGTATCTAAAGCTTCATAGTAAATTGTTCTAAGTCTATTCTCAGCACTCTCAGAAAATCTTCATTGCCAGTACCTTCTTCAATTTTTGGGTTTTGTTTTCTTTTTCTAGGCAACTGTGGACTAATGCCCAGTGCATTCATCTCTTTTTTTTACTTTCTGGGAATGCATTTCCTGGAGTGTCATGTTTACCCTCTCCATCACATTTTGGGTAACAATACAGTATAAATTAAGTTAAAAGTTAAAGAACTAGGTAGACTGTGGATAGAAAATACATGAGAATAAAGAAATATTACAGAATTGAACTTTTTTTTATTTAATTCAGATGGAGAAAGGGTCCATAAATCGTAAATTAGGGGCTGCTCCTTGTGTTCACATAGGCAGAGATTAATAGGTGCAGATCTCAGAATGACAGGTTTAAGATATGAAAAATAATGTTTGTCATTGCAAAAGTGTTTTTTGAGTGGAAGATCATATGTCTTCTGTGTTTATGAGATTTGTTGTCAATTTTGTGACCAATCTTACTGATATACAGTAGGTTAAAAAGATTATGAGTAATACTGTGACAGATTCTGATATGCAGGTAAAATGCTTATTAACCCATTCTCCACAGACATCTTTTTCTGCACATGTCACAGGGTTTTAGTGAGTTACATTCAACTTTTAATTAAACTACGTTTTTTTCATGGTATACCAATAAATATAGCATAAAAACTTAGCTAATGATCCACCTGTTAACAGTGTATAAGTCTTAGGTTCTTACTTTTATAAGGTAATATATATATAACCTAGAATTTCCCTTAGTGTGAGAATTGTGACATTTGCTTTCTATTCATCTCCTCTTCTCTAATTTATTTACCACCCCTCCAAGAAGTGCAAAATTTCAAGTACATTACTTATTATAATATCAATGCTTAGGTAAAGAATAATTTTCATAGCTTTCATTCTTATTTGGTTAAAGAGCCATGAAATAGACAATCAGACCCCTCTTGCCATGCCCACATGTCTTATCCTCTCTTTCAGAAATTTTCAATAGAAATCTCTAATGTTCAATACTATATTATTTATAACCAATAGAAAGCCAACATTTTCATCTAACAATTGACGTTTTATTGTTTTCTGTAAAGAGAATAGCCAGTTTCACTTTTTCAGTCCACAATTGTCAGTTCAAGCTTGATTCCCATGGGAAACACATCAATGGGCTTAAATGAAGTTTTAATGGATGTTGGCATGTAGTTAGAAAGTCAGAAAAATTGTGATAATTATGGGACATGTTCTGCTTTTTCCATGTTATTATTATGTTTTATTTGGTACATTAATTAAATCAAAAATTATTTAGTGCAGTACTATCGCTAGCATAAAAAAGAAAAGTATGGTTAAGTGTCATTGACAGTCGACAGCAAAAAAAGAAGACCCAGGTAAGTACTTTTTTTGTTTTTTTATGCATTTTCTTTATTTGTTACTATAGAAGTAACTAATATCTAAAAATAGGAAACCTTTTTATGTTAGTTAAGGTTAGATTAGAGGGAAAGGGTGTATTTTTTGAAATATTTACCTTGAAATGAAGCAAAATTTTAGAACCATTCAGGCATATGTGGTTGACTGTCTATAAAATAGAGCAATTGGGTATAAAATGCATGCTATAAATTCAACACGAGGCCTACAAATTAAAAAACACATATGCAACTAATTACATCTATCATGTACAAATTTAATGTGAAGACAAGGAGCAACATAGCAAGAACTTGGTATATTGGATTATCACAGTATAATAGATGCACTACACATATATTTCTAAAACAAAACTTCCATAATATAATCATGATAAATCAAACCAAATTGAGAAAAGTACATGTTTCTGGCAAGTGAGTCACTTCCGTAATGCAAGTTCATTTAGTTGCTGACAAATATGTTGTGGAACCTTTTAAACTAGTTTAAATGTTCCAAAATAATCAATTTGGACAGTGGAAGTCACACGATGCTGGGAGCATGCGCGCTGGAGTATCTAGAAGGATCATGACTTATCGGGGAACCCCGCGAATGTCCCAGTGTTTGCTAGATGCCCTCTTTTTTTAGTATATAAGCCTGGTAAACAAAGTGACATAGACAGATAGATTTCAGATATAAGCAGATAGATTGAAGAGATAGATAATTGTGTCAAGCAAACAGTAGGCACCATAAGTAAAGTGTGTGAATCACTGTGGTTTATAGCGTGTGTTGTTGTATAAAGGTTGTTAAGTTTAAAGTGACTGTGGAAATTCTATGTACTAAAAAAGTTGTATCAAGAAAGAATAAACTAG
>NW_013672282.1:43902-47661 GCF_000517525.1 Limulus polyphemus
TGGATTGATGGCCTGAGAGATCCACTACCATCACTAACTGAGGAATTCTTATCAGGACTTAACTTGGAAACTGGAATAATTAAAAGTTCTGTATTCAGTATAAAAAGCTTGAAAGAGGCATGTACCTTATGAATAATGGTGATAATTGTACTATTCACTCATATAATATATATATATATATATATATATATATATATGTATATAGTTTGCAAATTTATTTAATTTTAAAATTCAAAAAATGTATTCCCAACATGTACAATATATATATAAAACCTGTGTCTTTATATGAGGAATATATGACTGCAATAGTAGTTCAAACACAGAGCCATACTAAATAACCCCCATCCATTCACTACAGACCCAGGGGTGGATCCAGAATTTTGGAAAAGGGAGGGGGTCCAACCCTTGTACAAATGTGTGACAGCCTGAAACTCCCATAAAACTAAATGAGTTACACAACAAGGGGTACCCTCTGGATCTGCTATAGTAACCTCACAACATATAGGCCTGTAAGAGCTACTTTAATGACAGGCACCAATTGTGGGTATGGAAAGAAGGGGAGGCTATATACACAGCTTGCTATCCATATCTGCCACTGTACACCCATAGGCCTAAGCCTATATATATAATGATATATGGCAAGCAGTGCCATACCAGTTAGAGAAAGGGAATTTGAATTAATTTCTTGAAATACAAAAGTAAAAGATTACGGTCTCTTTTATCACCATTAGGCCTAACATGTACGTGCCTGCAGAGCTGTTTCTCATTATGCTATAGGCTTAAGCTAGGTTCCATATTCAAGGCCTAGGCTCTTGAACATGCATATTATGTGCCTAACATTAGAGGTTTATAATACTGGCAGTAGCATCAATTTACTTCATGAATATTATTATAAAAAAACATTAGATGATAAAATTTAATGTTAATGGAAACTTTTGTTAACATTAGCTATATTAGGTTTTGTAAAGAAAGTTAGAATTGATTTTTGTGAGATAGGCTTTGAATTTGACATTTCTAGATCCTCACTCTAGGCTTATCTCCCATCTTTGCGGAATGATGCATCAGTTAGTAGGCTATAAATAATTAATGGGTACTGTGCCACAATGACATGGTACCTCATGTTATGTACATGCTGGTGTAAAGTGATATTTTAAAACTTGCACAGTGGAATGATTTTTATTTCTCATTACAATGAACTTCCAAACTTATGTCAAATGTGTTTTGTCTAAAGCTAGGCAAATGTTCAGTAGTGCACAGGTGGGTAATAAGTTGATCTGACATTGTTGGACCTGTAACTACACCCCTGACACATAACCAACCTGTTATAACACTCGTGAAGATCACATTAATGAATTGTTCAGAAAGGTGGGTAGATGTGAAAAATGGATGTTTTAAGGCAAGATTACTGCTCTTCATGTTTGTTATATCTTTTTCATTTCAAACTTGAAATTCAAGTTGTAGAAGATTATATGATTAGAAGATATGGTTTAAGAGTGGTTTAGGCTACGGTATTTGCATGTCACACATTTATTACATTCTGTTTTCATATGTAGAGCTTTGAAAAAGAACAGACAATTTGTGGCAGTTATTTTCAAGGCCTTGTTTTTGAAATTTTATTCACTGACTGATCAGAACATTAATCCAGGCTAGTGATTTAATTGCCATATGATTAGGCTCTCAAATTTTTTGTAATTTCATTTTTTGAATTTCAAGTATTCTAAATCATTGCATCTGATTAGCATTTAGCTTGTTAGTGTGAGCAGTTTTACTGTAAGGACTGAATAATCAAGCCCAGTGTCTGATTTCTTGTTTTTACAGAATTTTGTGACAAAAAAATTATGGCTACTCAGAACTGGGGTTCAAGATTTCCCAGAAATTTTAAACAAGATAGAGATGAACTTGAAATCTGTTGGGTTTAACAGTGAATATTCAATAAATGTAAAAATGTGTGTAATTGTTGGTGAAAGAAAAGGATATAATTAATTAAAAGTTTAATTCTGATATTTTCTATTTTCTTATAGTATTGTTACGCCTCCGGTTGTTAGTTAATTTTCCTTAAAAATTCTTTCCAAAGAAACTTTACCGATACAAGTTCTTTCTTAAATAAAACTGGTTTATTCTTTCTGAATGCAACTTTGCGATACACTTAATTTCAACAGTCGCGCTATAACAAACGCTATAATTCACAACGAACGTCTCACGTGCTCAACTCAACAATACTCTGTCCGCAGTTCAATTACACATTGTTGCCATCACTTTGTGACCGTCTTATATATACAAGACTACCGCATATCTAGTAAACGCTAGAGCATTCAGGAAGGGACAGGATATTTCTAGAAGTCAATGACGTGTTACTAGCGTCACGTGACTTCCGCTGTCGTAACAGTATTTATTAGAGCTGGGTAATTTAATTGATTGCTTATGAATAGACACTGATTAGTCTCGTGAACTGATTAATTGGTTAATTTTACGAAAGTAATAAACAAATTAAAACTACTTGTTCTGATTACTTCCAACAATTGCTTAATCAAAATTAGGGTTTCTGATTACTTACTGTTTTTAATTATTGCAATCATACAATTAATCGAAATGTTTTTTTTATTCACTATTCTTGTTTGTTGTTAAGCACAAAGCTACATAATGGTTGTGTGGGGGGATGTATAAGGGGAACCAGATGTCCTGGTTTTGTTGAGATAGTCCCATTTTTTGGTAGTTTGTCCCATTGTCCCAAGAAAAGTTCTTGGAGATATTACATGGAGGGAGATTAGACATTATGGATTACATTGCAAGAAAAAAACAAGAATCATTTTGAAATTAGGGGCAAGGGCTGAGCAGTTCTGATTTGAAAGCCTAGCTATAATTTTGGTATTATCAGCAAATTTATAAATATTACTGAGATGCTAAGCAGCATGTGGCACAACTAATGAACAGTAACAAGTCCCAAAATAAACTTCTAATGAGCTCAAGTGGTTGTATTTTTACACTGAAGAAAATTCCAATTTCACCATTTGTAATGGATGTGTGGGCAGCCTGTGGGTTTAGTTGTTCAGTTCGACTATGCACTTGTAACAAAGTAATTTATTTGGATTTTGGGTCATTCCATCTCGAGCAGAGTGCACAAGCCACCAACGTGTGGAAGTTTATGTGGGTAATAAAGAACTCACACAGAGACAGCTGAATACAATCAAATAACTTCTTTTTTAAAAACTCACAATTTAAAAAAAAACGATTATTTTATACACAATTCTATTAAACTGAGATTGTTTCCAGACTCCAAATTACTAAAATACAATAATTTTCTGGATAAAAAGTGGTAAAAAACCCCGATGAAACTGGAAAACAATCTTGTACACTCTACATGTTTTGATCTATATTATTATGTCATCCTCAGGAGTGTAATGTTTTGGAAAAAATAACACTTATTTATACAATTGTCAAAACATCAGTTTACATATTAAAGAATTTCACACCATCTGCTGACAACATTTCCATCAGGTCCATCATCCTTATTCAATAATTTCCTTTTTTTACATTTAATTATCTCAATAAATTCATGTATATTCACACCAATTAAATTTTCAGGTTGTGCTAAAATAACAATTTTTTCCAATTGAATTGTGTGATTAGTTTCACTAACATGTTCTGATAAATTTGATGATGAGGAACTCACTTTGAGACTAATAATGCTTGGAGACGCCTTGAATGGTTAATGAGAAAAACTTTAATATAAGTTTAACATAATAGCAAATGTACAACATT
>NW_013672283.1:0-14079 GCF_000517525.1 Limulus polyphemus
ATACATTGTACACGTTGTTATTAGACTACATTATACCTTATACACGTTGTTATTAGACTAAATTATACCTTATACACGTTGGTTATTAGACCACGTTATTCATTATACAGGATAATATTAGATCACGTTGTTATTAGACCACGTTATACATTATAAACGTTTTATTAGACTACATTATACATTATACGCATTGTTATTAGACTACGTTATACCTTATACGCATTGTTATTAGACTACGTTATACCTTATATACGTTTGTTATTAGACTACGTTGTACATTATACACGTTGTTATTAGACTACATTATACCTTACACACGTTGGTTAGTAGACCACGTTATACATTATACGGGTTGTTATTAAATCACGTTGCTATTAGACCACGTTATACATTATAAACGTTGTTATTAGCTCACGTTATATGTTATAGGCGTTATTATTAGACCACGTTATACATTATCCACATTGTTATAAGACCACGTTATACACTATAAAAGTTGTTATTAGACCACGTTATACGTTATCCACATTGTTATTAGACCACGTTATACATTATACACGTTGTTATTAGACCACGTTATACATTATCTACGTTGTTAGTAGACCACATTATATTTTATACATGTTGTTATTAGACCACATTATATTTTATACACGTTTTTATTAAACCACATTATATGTTAATCACGTTGTTATAAGACTACCTTATACATTATACACGTATTACTACACTAGATTATACATTATACACGTTGTTATGAGACTACGTTATATCTTATACACGTTGTTATTACACCAAGTTAACACCTAATACACGTTGTTATAAAACTACGTTATAGATTATAAACGTTATTATTAGACTACCTTATACATTATACACATTGTTATTAGAACATGTTATATCATATTCATGTTATTAGACCTCGTTATACATTATCCACGTTGTTATAAAACTACGTTATACATTATACACGTTAGTTATTAGACTACGTTATACATTGTACAGGTTATCATTAGACCACGTTATATCTTATACACGCTGTTATTGGACCACGTTATACCTTATACACATTGTTATTAGACCACGTTATACATTATCCACATCGTTATTAGACTACGTTATATTTTATATACGTTGTTATTAGACCACGTTATACCTTATACACGTTGTTATTAGACGATGTTATACATTATACAGGATGTTATTAGATCACGTTATATCTTATACACGTTGTTATTAGACCACGGTAAACCTTATACACGTTGTTATTAGACAACGCTTTACATTATACACATTGTTATTAAACCACGTTATACAATATCTACGTTGTTATTAGACCACGTTATATTATATGAATGTTGTTATTAGACCACGTTATACATTATCCACGTTGGTATAAAACTACGTTATACATTATACAGGTTGTTATTAGACCAAATTATGTCTTATCCACGTTGTTATTAGATCACGTTATATCTTAAAAACGTTGTTATTAGACTACCTTATAATTTATACACGTTTGTTATTAGACTACGTTTTACATTATACACGTTGTTATTAGACTACGTTATATCTTATACACGTTGTTATTAGACCACGTTATAGTTTATACACGTTGTTATTAAACCACATCATACCTTATTCTTGTTGTTATTAGATCACGTTATATCTTTAAAACGTTGTTATTAGACTACGTTATATCCCATATACGTTGATATTAGACCACATTAATACCTTATACACATTGTTATGAGACTACGTTATACATCATTTACGTTGTTATTAGAACACGTTATATCATATACATGTTCTTATTAGGCCACATTATACCTTATCAACGTTGTTATTGGACCACGTTATAACTTATAAACGTTGTTATTAGACCAAGTTATATCGTATACACTTTGTGATAAAACTACATTATACATTAGGCACGCTGTTATTATCTACGTTGTTGTTAGACCAGGTTTTATTTTATATATGTTGTAAGTAGACCACGTTCTAACTTATACACGTTGTTATTACATCACGTTAAACATAATACACATTGTTATTAGACCACGCTATACCTTATACACGTTGTTATAAGATTTCGTTATATCTTATACACGTTATTATAAAACTATGTTATACATTACACACAATGTTATCAGACAACGTTATACACATTGCTATAACACTACGTTATACTTATTAAAGTTGTTATTAGACCACGTTATACATTATTTACATTGTTATTAGAACACGTTATACATTATTTACATTGTTATTAGAACACGTTATATCGTATACACTTTGTTATAAAACTGCATTATACATTAGGCATGTTGATATTAAGCCACGTTGTTATTAGACCACGTTACAACTGATAAACGTTTTTATTAGACCACGTTATATCTTATACAAGTTGTTATTACATCACGTTAAACATAATACACATTGTTATTAGACCACGCTATACCTTATACACGTTGTTATAAGATTTCGTTATATCTTATACACGTTATTATAAAACTATGTTATACATTACACACAATGTTATCAGACAACGTTATACACATTGCTATAACACTACGTTATACCTATTAAAGTTGTTATTAGACTACGTTATACATTATAAACGATGTTATTAGCCCACGTTATATGTCATACGATTTGTTCTTAGGCCACATTATACCTTATCCACGTTGTTATTAGACCACGTTATATCGTATACACTTTGTGATAAACTTACATTATACATTAGGCGTACTGTTATTGGACCTCGTTATAAACGTTGTTATTAGACCACGTTATATCTTATACACGTCGATATTAGACCACGTTAATACATTATACACATTGTTATAAGACTACGTTATACATTATACACATTGTTATAAGACTACGTTATACATTATACACTTTGTTATTAGAACACGTTGTATCATATGTATGTTGTTATTAGTCGACGTTATACATTATCCACGTCTTTATTAGAACAAGTTATATCATATACATATTGGTATTAGGCCATATTATACCTTATCAACTTTGTTATTAGACCAAGTTATAACTTATAAACGTTGTTATTAGACCACGTTATACATTATTTACATTGTTATTAGAACACGTTATATCGTGTACACTTTGTGATAAAACTACATGATACATTAGGCATGTTGATATTAGGAAACGTTATTAGACCACGTTACAACTGATAAACGTTGTTATTAGACCACGTTATATCTTATACACGTTGTTATAAGACTTCGTTATATCTTATACACGTCATTATTAGACCATGTTATATTTTATACACGTTGTAATAAAAGCTACATTATATCTTATTCACGTTGTTATAAGACTACATTATACATTATACACGTTGTTATTACACTACGTTATACAATATACACGTTGTTATTACACCAAGTTAACACCTAATACACGTTGTTATAAAACTACGTTATAGATTATACACATTGTTATTAGACTACGCTTTACATTATACAAATTGTTATAAGACCACTTTATACACGTTGTTATTAGACCACGTTATATATTATCTACGTTGTTAGTAGAACACGTTATATTTTATACATGTTGCTATTAGACCACGTTATATCTTACACACGTTGTTATCAAACCACATTATATCTTATTCACGTTGTTATAAGACTACATTATACATTATACACGTTGTTATTACACTACGTTATACAATATACACGTTGTTATTACACCAAGTTAACACCTAATACACGTTGTTATAAAACTACGTTATAGATTATACACGTTGTAATCAGACTACGTTATACATTATAGACATTGTTATTAGAACACGTTATATCATATACATGTTCTTATTAGGCCGCATTATACGTTATCAACGTTGTTATTAGACCACGTTATGTTTTATACAAGTTTTTATTAGACCACGCTATACATTATCGACGTTGTTATAAAACTACGTTATACAATATCCACGTATTTATTACACTACATTATACATTATACACGTTGTTATTAGACCACATTATATTTTATACACGTTTTTATTAAACCACATTATATGTTAATCACGTTGTTATAAGACTACCTTATACATTATACACGTATTACTACACTAGATTATACATTATACCCGTTGTTATGAGACTACGTTATATCTTATACACGTTGTTATTACACCAAGTTAACATCTAATACACGTTGTTATAAAACTACGTTATACCTTATACACGTTGTTATTACACCACGTTATACATTATCTACGTTGTTATTAGACAACGTTATACATTATTTATGTTGTTATTAGACCACGTTATGTTTTATACACGTAGTTATTAGACCACGTTATACATTATCGACGTTGTTATAAGACTACGTTATATCTTATACACGTTGTTATCAGACCACGTTATACATTATCGACGTTGTTATAAAACTACGTTATATCTTATACACGTTGTTATCAGACCACGTTATACATTATCGACGTTGTTATAAAACTACGTTATATCTTATACACGTTGTTATCAGACCACGTTATACATTATCGACGTTGTTATAAAACTACGTTATACCTTATACACGTTGTTATTAGACCATGCTTTACATTATACACGTAGTTATTACTCTACATTATACATTATACAGGTTGTTATTAGACCACATTATATTTTATACATGTTGTAATTAGACCACGTTATAACTTATATACGTTGTTATTAGACCACGTTATATCTTATAAACGTTGTTATTAGATCACGTTATATCTTATAAACGTTGTTATTAAACCACGTTATATTAATCACGTTGATATTTGGCCACGTTAATACCTTATACACATTGTTATAAGACTACGTTATACATTATTCACGTTGTTATTAGAAGATATATTCTTATTAGGCCACATTATACCTTATACACGTTTGTTGTTAGACTACGTTATTGTTAGACCACGTTATATTTGGTAGTCGATGCTGTTAGGACACAAGTTATACGTTAAAGATGCCAGGAAGTCAAGTGTATATATGTACAGTAAGCTGTGTGTCTAAACATAAGAACAAATATATATATAACAAAATACAGCTATTAAATATCTAAAAAAAACATGTACTTTACTGGTATATTGTAGACATACATGTATCATTAAGAAATACTTTACTGATATTTTGTAGACATACATATATTGTAGAAATTACTGGTGTATTGTAGACATACATGTAACATTAAGATGTACTTCACTGGTACATCTTACATATATATATAACATTTAGAGTTATTTTCTGATATATTGTAGAAATTACTGGTGTATTGTAGACATACATGTAACATGTTAATTCTACATATACGAGGAAATGCACGATATTACACCAACCATTCCTATGATATCTTTATTAGTGTACTATTAGAGGGGTTAAAGCTAATAGTACTAGTAGAAGAACGTCGTTATAGCAGCCGTTGCCACGCCAACTTTATAAGAAGCTGTAATAGTATATATAAATACCATAACTCAGAGGCTTGAATCATTTATTAACAAAGAGGGAAATTTTATTTACCAATAGGAACTGAGTCAGCAACCTCCTATTGGTAACGTGGCATTATTATGAGAAACGAAACGTTCTTTTGTATAAACTAAAAATGAGATAGGAAGAAAACCAAACAATAGTTTGGAGCAGATATGGTTAACTTTTACAGCTACACCGATTCAAGTTTTTGTTGACTGACTGTAATTACAAAATATGAAAGACGACGACGAGAGTTCTTCGACTACAAGCTGCAGTTTTAATTTCATTTCCTTAATAATCTAACTAGTCATTCTATTAGTTGTGACAGCAGTTCTAATGAATTAGATTTCATTAACTTTATAATTAACTGTCAAGTGAAGCAGGTGTCAATTTCACGAGATTAAAACGGACTGTGTTATGAATGTAGGGGCGAATTCGTTCTTGTTGTGCTGAGAGTGTTGTGCCTTTAGGGTCTTGTTTAATTTGGGAAAACAAACAACAACATTTACCAGGAGAAGGTACAACATTCAGTGATCTTTGTACATGGTATTGAACAGTTTTATGAGAAGAAGGTAGAACATTTCGTGATCTTTCTACACGGTATTGAGCAGTTTTATTTGGAGAAGGTAGAACATTTAGTAATATTTCTACACGGTATTGAACAGTTTTATCAGGAGAAGGTAGAACATTTAGTGATCTTTCTACACGGTATTGAACAGTTTTATTCGGAGAAGGTAGAACATTTAGTAATATTTCTACACGGTATTGAACAGTTTTATCAGGACAAGGTAGAACATTTCATGTTCTTTGTACACGGTATTGAACAGTTTTATCAGGAGAAGGTAGAACACTGAGTGTCCTTTGTGCACGGTATTGAACAGTTTTATCTATACAGCTGTAGTTTGAGTGTTTTACAGTTTTGGTGGGAGTCTTTTACAGTTTTAGTGTAAGTTCTTTACAGTTTTGGTGAGAGTCTTTTACAGTTTTGATGTGAGCTCTATACAGTTTTAGTTTGAGTGTTTTACAGTTTTGGTGTGAGTTTTTACAGTTTTGGTGTGTGTTTTTACAGTTTTGGTGTGATCTCTATACAGTTTTAGTTTTAGTTCTTTACAGTTTTAATGTGAGTTCTTTAGAGTTTTGGCGTGAGTGCTTTAGAGTTTCGGCGTGAGTGCTTTACAGTGTTAGTGCGATTATTGACGTCACAAAACCTCGAAGTGCGTGTCCTTGCGGTTAAAGTTAACACCAAATATGTTGTTTTTTGGTGTTGTGGTTAAAGTTAACACCGTATATTGATGAGAGTTCTGGTGTTACGTTATATACGAAAAAAAAAATCCAAAAGTCTACTGTAGCTGCCTTGCCCTGTCAATTGTTCGGATAAAGAAGTGAATCAAATGCTTAAAATGTTGTATAACGTATAACGTATGAAATGACTCTTTAAGTAGGCAATGTGTTATTTAAAAATAATGATAGTTCGACACGTGGGAGCGTACAGCGTAATACACTGAGAAAATATCCAATAACTGCTCAAGCCTACTTAAACATCTGTTTATTTATATTAAACAAACACATTAACTGATTAACCAAGATGCTTGGGCGGCTTACCCTTTTTTCCGTATGTGTGGTAACAAGACTTCGACAGTCTTAAGCGTTAAGCGGAAAAATAATAAAAGATTCTCACACAGCATAAACCATCCGCTGTGGTGGTGTAACGGAAAACTTCAAACCCGACTTGACTCAGCTGAAAATGGACAGCGTCCAGATGTTGCCATTATGCCGTGCGTGCAGTCCGTTATCTGCAGTCGCTAGCAGGCCGGAGTTGTGACACTTGCCAGAAGGGCTTGTTGTGCAGGGTTAGATGCTATGCCACCAGTCGGAAAATGTCCCTTTCAGGTGAAACATCTATTAGTACAGCAGATGTTAAGTGCCAGTTCCAGCTACGTAGATGTTTTCCACCAATAGAAGTTGCTCATCAGACATGTAATAAACTTCTAGTGTTCACAATATAAAAACATCCCAGACCAAACAACAGAAAAATATTCAAGCAGATTTTGAAAACATTTCATGATCTCAGACTAGAAATCTGCAATTCTTAACTTCAGTACGAACTCAATAGAAATATAATTCATATTATCAGAGCAGATTTTATAAAAACTTTCTTTCATATTCAGAGCAGACTACATAAAAACTTTCTTTCATATTCTGAGCAGACTACATAAAATCTGTCTTTCACATTCAGAGTAGAGTATATAAAACAGTATTTCACTGTCTCACATCAGAGAATATAAAAAATAATTTTCAGCGATTTTCATATTCAGAGCAGACTACATAAAATCTGTCTTTCACATTCAAAGTAGAGTATATAAAACAGTATTTCACTGTCTCACATCAGAGAATATAAAAAATAATTTTCAGCGATTTTCATATTCAGAGCAGACTACATAAAATCTGTCTTTCACATTCAGAGTAGAGTATATAAAACAGTATTTCAAACAAATAATTTTCAGCGATGACTAAATTCCCTAGAGTTGTCGTTCTCGAACGAAGACTCTTAGAGTCATGCGTTTTTTAGTTACCAAATCATTACGACTAGTTTCATTGTTAATCAAAGTTGTAATGTTGATAGAATACACAGCATGTGGTATTATAGAAAACGCGGCACACAGTTGTACAGTGTGTAAAATTTTCTGTCTATAATTGATCAATTATAAATGAAACTTTTCCCGAATTATGTTTTAATATGAACAGTATTGTTATTGTTATTAAAACATGTTTGTGTTTTATCACAATTTTTCGAGAGGTTTATTTGAATTTGTTAAATATTTTCATTTTTTAGAACAAGTTTTTTACACGACTTTAATTCAACAAAAAACAAACTTTTGAAAAGCCCAGTAATATTGAATTGTTCAGCTTTGTTTTAACGATTCTGTTTCAGAAACTCGTAACATTGTTACCCTGTAATTCTGTTTAAAACACTCATAACATTGTTACCCTGTAATTCTGTTTAAAACACTCGTAACATTGTTACCCTGTAATTCTGTTTAAAACACTCGTAACATTGTTACCCTGTAATTCTGTTTAAAACACTCGTAACATTGTTTACCTTACTCTTCTGATTCGGAAACACGTAACATTGTTACCTTACTCTTCTGTTTCAGAAACACGTAACATTTTTACCCTGTAATTTTGTTTAAAACACTCGTAACATTGTTACCTTACTCTTCTGTTTCGGTAACACGTAACATTGTTACCTTACTCTTCTGTTTTGGAAACACGTAACATTGTTACCCGGTAATTCTATTTAAAACACTCGTAACATTGTTACCTTACTCTTCTGTTTTGGAAACACGTAACATTGTTACCCGGTAATTCTATTTAAAACACTCGTAACATTGTTACCTTACTCTTCTGTTTCTGAAACACGTAACATTGTTACCCGGTAATTCTATTTAAAACACTCGTAACATTGTTACCTTACTCTTCTGTTTTGGAAACACGTAAAATTGTTACCCGGTAATTCTATTTAAAACACTCGTAACATTGTTACCTTACTCTTCTGTTTTGGAAACACGTAACATTGTTACCCGGTAATTCTATTTAAAACACTCGTAACATTGTTACCTTACTCTTCTGTTTCTGAAACACGTAACATTGTTTCCATAGAATTCTGTTTAAAACACTCGTAACATTGTTACTCTAAATTAATTCAATAAAAACACAGTAAGAAATCGTGTTTAAGAAACTTGCTTTTAAACAGTTCTAAGAAATCGAGGCCACTGTACTTTCTAAGTGCACAGGAAGTGGCATTTCTTATTAGTCGTAATCTACTAACAAGCACCACACACACATGTTTAGAAGTATTTGTGTTTACGACATCACACATTTACCGGAATGTTAGCCAGTTCATAATTGAAAAAGGTCAGGTATATAAGCTCATCCATCCGTCCACGACGTCGAAGTTTAAGTGGCGTCCCACCGTGGTTGTAACGTTGTTAACCCGTCTACCTTCCCTCTCACACTCGTGGCTTTTATGCATGTGCAATAAATGGAGTCTCTCTCCCTCTCCAAACTTCCTGAATAGTGAATTATTAAAACCAAATCTGCAAGTTTCAAGATAATTGAATTTACGAGAGGGCAAGAGTGGGTCAGTGTATCGGAATAGGAACAAGGTTAGGTAACTGCTGGCGTGGGAATTCAGTGTTCTAAAGTTCTTGGTAGTCATTAAAACGAGACCAAAGATTACACTGTAAGCTGTCATAATAAGCCCGATGACTACAACATAACAGTTTAATATATCACAGAGACACATCAACGTTACTGTCGTAGAGAATTCCCGAAATTAACAAAACGTTTTTTCTCGAGTACTCATACATTTCAAACAGGGATATATTTTGGTTAGCGTAATAAAGCAACCAAACAGTGTGTTTGTGTTATATATATGTATGTATGTATGTATATACATATCTCCAAAGTTATTTATCCGCCCTTTGTTCTTAGAAAACTCATTGTTTCTTTTATTTTTGATCCAATAGATTAATTTGGGCTTAGTCTATTGATGAAAGCCCTACATCCCTCTGACAGGATAGAGTCACATATAGTTTGTTTGTTTGTTTTTGAATTTCGCACAAAGCTACACGAGGGCTATGTGCGCTAGCCGTCCCTAATTTAGCAGTGTAAACTAGAGGGAAGGCAGCTAGTCATCACCACCCACCGCCAACTCTTGGGCTACTATTTTACCAACGAATAGTGGGATTGATCATCACTTATAACGCCCCCGCGGTTGAAAGGGCGAGTATGTTTGGTGTGACGGGGATTCGAACCGGCGAGTCGAGCGCCCTAACCAGGCCTGTCACATATAGCTACGTCATTGTTTAGTGTATTGTTAAAAAGTCGCAGCTCTTTCAGTGCTTAATCAGTTGTTGAAAAGTAACAGATCACTCTGTCACTGTTTAGTGTATTATTCAAAACTAAAAGGTTACTCTGTTTCTATTCTTGGTTAACGTAATGTGAAACTAACAGATCTCTCTCTCTTGTTAATCAACATAGTTTGAAAAAAACAGATCTCTCTCTTATAACTGAATGTAATGAGAAAACTAACAGATCTATCTCTATTATTACTAAACATAATGTGAAACAAACAAATCTCTCTCTCTTGTTACTTAACGTAATTTAAAAACTAACAGATCTCTCTCTTGTTACTCAACGTAAGATGAAAACTAACAGATCTCTCTCTTGTTACTCAACGTAAGGTGAAAACTAACAGATCTCTCTCTTGTTATTTAATGTAACAAGAAAAATAACATATCTTTCTCTCTACATACTCAACCTCATGTGCAAAGTAACTCATCTCTCTATCTTGTTTCTCAGCGTAATTTCAAAACTAACAGATCTCTCTCTTTTCTTACTCAACCTAATGTGAAACTAACACATCTCTTTAATTTGTTTCTCAACAAAATTTGAAAACTAACAGATCCCTCTTTCTCTTGTTACTCAACCTAACGTGAAAACTGACAGATCTATCTGTCGTGTATCTAAACATAATTTGAAAACTAACAAATCTCTCTCTTTTGTTATTCAAAATAACTTGAAAATTAAATGATCACTCTCTCTTTCTTGCTACTCAAGGTAATGTGAAAACTAACAGATCTCTTCTTTTATCACTAAAGTTGTGTGAAATTTACAGATCTCTCTTGTTGCTCAAAGTATTTGAAAACTAACAGATCTCTTTCTTGTTAATGAATCTAATGAGAAAACAAACAGATCTCTCTATTTTATTATTAAACGTAATGTGAAAACCAACAGTTCTCTCTTTCTTGTTGCTCAAGGTAATGTGAAAACTAAAAGATCTCTCTCTCTCTCACTTGTAACAAAACGTAATGGGAAAGTAACAGATCTCTCTCTCGTGTATCTAAACATAATTTGAAAACTAACAGATCCCTCTCTTTTGTTATTTAAAGTAGCTTGAAAATTAAACGATCTCTCTCTTTCTTGCTACTCAACGTTACTCTCCCTCTTTTGTTACTTACCTTAATGTGAAAATTTACAGATCTCACTGTTGACTAACGTATATAGATAAATCCTAAATAGTACACTGTTGACTAACGTATATAGATGAATCCTAAATAGTACACTGTTGACTAACGTACATAAATAAATCCTAAATAATACACTGTTAACTAACTAGGATATATACAACTCTCAAATAGTGCACTGTTGACTAACGTACATAAATAAATCCTAAATGATACACTGTTAACTAACTAGGATATATACAACTATCAAATAGTACACTGTTGACTAACTTATATATAGATAACTCCTAAGTAGTACACTGTTGACTAACGTATATAGATAACTGATAAATAGTGCATTATTGACTAACTTAAATGTAAATAATTCCTAAATAGTATACTTGTGACTACCGTACATACAGACAACTCTTAAATACTACACTGTTCATTAATATATAAAGATAACAACCTAAATAGTATACTGTTCACTAATATATATAAATAACTCCTAAATAGTTCACTGTTCACAAATGTATATATATATATATATATCCTCAATAGAACCCTGTTGTCTAACGTCTAGAGAAAACTCCTAAATAGTAAACTCTTGACTAGGCATATAGATAACTCGTAAATAGTACGCTGTTGACTACCTTGTTCATCAAAAACTCCTAGTTAGTACACTGTTGACTAACGTGTATATATAACTCCTAAATAGTACACTGTTGGCTAACGTATATGCATAATTCCTAAAATAATACACTGTTGACTAACTTATATACAGATAACTCCAACATAGTACACTGTTGACTAACTTATATAGATAATTCTTAAATAGAACAATGTTGACTAACTGATATACAGATAACTCCTAAATAGTACGCTCTTGTTTTTGGTATATATGGATAACTCCTGAATGGTGCATTGTTGAATAAAGTATTGAGATAACTCCTAAATAGTAAACTATTCACAAACTTATATATATATATAGATAACTCCTAAAAAATACACTGTTGTGTAACGTATACATAGATAAGTCCTGAATAGTTCACTTTTGGCTAACACATACATACATAGGTCGTAAATAGTACACTGTTAATTAACGTACATGTAGATAAGTCCTAACTAGTATACTGTTGACTAACGTATATACAGATAATTTCTAATAGTACACTATTGACTGACTTATATATAGATAACACCTAAATAGTACAGTGTTGATTAACTTCTAAACAGTGCACTGTGGACCAACTTAGGTATAGTTAATTCATAAATAGTAAGCTGTTGTCTAACGCATATCTATATAGATAACACCCAAATTTTACACTGTTGAATAATGTATATATAGATAACTACTAAATAGTACACTGTTCACTAACGTATCTAGATATCTCCTAAATACATATATAGAAAACTGATAAATAATATCCAGTTGAGTAACGTATTGAGATAACTCCTATATACTACATTCTTGACTAACGTATTTATAGATAACTCATAAAGTGCACACTGATGACTAACTTATATATGAATAACTCCTAAATAGTACACTGTTAACTAACTTATATACAGATAATTCCTGAATAGTACACTGTTGAATAAGTACTTATAAATAACTCCTAAATAGTTCACTGTTCACTAATGTAAGTAGATAGCTCCTAAATATTACACTATTGACTAACGTGTATATATAAAACTCCTAAATATTACACTATTGACTAACGTGTGTATATAAAACTCCTAAATATTACACTACTGACTAACGTGTATATATAAAACTCCTAAATACTACACCACTGTTTAATGTAAAGAGATAACTCCTCAATAGCAAACTGTTGACAATCGTACAGAGCTAACTCTTAAATAGTACACGGTTGACTAACGTATATATAGATAGCCCCTAAATAGTACACTATTGACTAATTTATATACACATAGCTCATAAATAATAGACTGTTGACTAACTTATATAAATAACTCCTAATAGTATACACTTGCTAGCGTGTACAGATAACTCCTAAATCGTAAACTGTTGCACGAACGTATATAGATAGCTCCTAAATGCTACGTTGTTGACTTATATGTATAGATAACTTCTAAATAGGACACTGTTGACTAAGGTATGTATTTAAATAACTCCTAAATAGTACACAGTTGTCTAACTAATATATAGATAATTCCTAAGTAGTACACTGTTGACTTATATATGTACATAACACGTAAGTAGTACACATTTGGCTAACTAATATATAGATAACTCCTAAACAGTACACATATGGCTAATTGATATATAGATGACCCGTAAATAGTACACACTTGTCTAACTAATATATAGATAACTTCTAAACAGTACACATATGGCTAATTGATATATAGATGACCCGTAAATAGTACACATTTTGCTAACGTATATAGATAACTCTTAAATAGTACAGTGTTGACGAACGTATATAGTTAACTCCTAAATGTTACCCTGTTAATTAACGTGTATATAAATATATCTCCTAAATAGTAAACTGTTGACTGAATTATATATATATATATATATATAGAGAGAGAGAGAGAGAGAGAGAGAG
>NW_013672283.1:15079-19653 GCF_000517525.1 Limulus polyphemus
AGTAAGGGAGAAATGATGATAAATGACACGGACAACCGAGAAATAGAGAGAAGGCAACGCGAGTGTTCGTTTTATCCATACTGATGAACATCTCGTTGTTAATAAGGCTCTTGCTGCATAATCACTAGTGTTTAGTCGTTACAAATTTTTCGAACTTTGGTGTCCGGAAACCCGTGACTCCTGATGTTACCGGTCGACTAATTTAACAACAAAATACAGTAAACCAGTACATCCTGGTATTTGTGGGAAGTATGAACGTGTGCCATAGAATGTATGTATACATCAAACCAGTCTTGCATTAAAAATTATTTACGTTTCACGAGGCCTGGAAATAGAACGGCCGGTCTGTTGTTGGTTGCGTAAATGACAAGTCTGATGTTTGCTTAACAAGCTAATTACAAAGAAACTATTGAGACCAGAGGGAAAAAGTCATCTCTTCTAAACAAAGACTCTACAGTAATAGCAAGAGAGTTCACCGTTCTATTAGAATCCTTATGAAGAATATATTATAAGAACAATTAGGCTAACCTGAATTACTGATCTTCGAGTCACGTACAGAAGACAAACACGCACTTTGAGAGCATTATCATACGGGCCAGTTCTCTCACTTATGTATCTGAGGTGAAAACGGTTCACATTTGAAACAGATTTAAAGCTTTGTGATAAATTAGACGATCGTTTAAAGTTCATATATATTTTTTCGAAAGAAATATGAAATCAACTTTGATCTTGTCGATGCAAAATTTCTGCTTGAAGAAGTAATTCATTTAAAATAGGTTTTCTAGTATAGTGAAATTAGAGTTTATAAAATAATACAAAATAAACTGTAGATTAAATTTACTTCTCAGAATTACAAAAAATATGACTATAACTTCTTAACAACAAATCATTGTAAGTAAGCTAGGTTTGTAATACATGGACAGTTCCATTGACTCAGAAAATAAAAGAAAATCAAAAAAGAAACTCTCTTAATCAACTGATGTTAAAACTATAAACCAACAACAATAAAATAAAAAGTAACTCCCTTAATCAATGTATGTAAAAAATGTAAACCAACAACGATCAAAAACAACAGCAACTCTCTTAATCAACTGATGTTAAAACTATAAACCAACAACAATAAAATAAAAAGTAACTCCCTTAATCAAGGTATGTAAACAATGTAAACCAACAACGATCAAAAACAACAGCAACTCTCTTAATCAACTGATGTTAAAACTATAAACCAACAACAATAAAATAAAAAGCAACTCCCTTAATCAATGTATGTAAAAAATGTAAACCAACAACGATAAAAAACAACAGCAACTCTCTTAATCAACTGATGTTAAAACTATAAACCAACAACAATAAAATAAAAAAATAGCTCTACTAACCAAACTATGTTAAAACTATAAACCAACAACGACAAAATAAAAAGTAGCTCTACTAATCAAACTATGTTAAAACTATAAACCAACAACGATAAAATAAAAAAGGAACTCTACTAATCAACCTGTGTTAAACACTATAAACCAACAACGATGAATTACAAAAAAATATCTGCTTATGAACCTATATTAAACACCATGAACCAACAACGATGAATTACAAAAATATCTCCTTGGGAACTTATGTTAAACACTATAAACCAACAACGATGAATTACAAAAAAAATATCTCCTTACGAACCTATGTTAAATACTATGAACCAACAACGATGAATTACAATAAATATCTCCTTATGAACCTATATTAAACACTATGAACCAACAACGATGAATTACAAAAAATATCTCCTTATGAACCTATGTTAAGACTACAAATAAACAACGATAAAATAAAAAAAAACATTATCCTAATCAACTGATGTTGAATTTATAAACCAACAATGACAAGCTACAAAAAATAGCTTTCCTAAGCAACAGCTGATAAGGATATGAACCAATAACGATGAGCTACAAGAAAAAAGTGCTAATCAATCTATTTTAAGTTTGCAATACAACAAAAAATAATACTCCTAATCAACAGATGTTAAGGATATGAACCAATAACGATGCACTACAGGGAACAAATATGCTAATGAACCTACGTTAAGTTTGTAAACCAACAAAAAAACACCTCTCCTAATCGACAGATGTTAAAAATATGAACCAATAACGATGCACTACAGGGAACAAATATGCTAATGAACCTACGTTAAGTTTGTAAACCAACAAAAAAACACCTCTCCTAATCTAGAGATGTTAAAGATATGAACCAATAACGATGTACTACAAAAAACAAATGTGCAAATCAACCTATGTTAAGTTTGTAATCCAACAAAAAAACAGCACTCCTAATCGACATATGTTAAAAATATGAACCAATAACGATGCACTACAAAAAGCAAATGAGCTAATCAACTCATGTTAAGTTTTAATCCAACCAAAAACGATCTCCCCATCAACAGACGTTAAGGATATGAACCAATAACGATGAGCTACAAGAAAAAATCTGCTAGTCAACTTGTGTTAACTTTGTAATCCAACAAAAAACCAGCATTTTTAATCAACAGATGTTAAGAATATGAACCAATAACGATGCACTACAGGGAACAAATATGCTAATGAACCTACGTTAAGATTGTAAACCAACAAAAAAACACCTCTCCTAATCTAGAGATGTTAAAGATATGAGCCAATAACGATGTACTACAAAAAACAAATGTGCAAATCAACCTATGTTAAGTTTGCAATCTAAAAAAATAGCTCTCCTAATCAACAGATTTTAAGAATATGAACCAATAACGATGAACTACAAGAAGAAAATGTGCTAATCAACTTATGTTAAGTTTGTAATCCAACAAAAAAACCAGCTCTCCTAATCGACAGATGTTAAAAATATGAACCAATAACGATGCACTACAAAAAGCAAATGAGCTAATCAACTCATGTTAAGTTTTTAATCCAACCAAAAACCATCTCCCCATCAACAGATGTTAATGATATGAACAAATAATGATGCACTACAAGAAACGAATGTGCTAATCAACCTATGTTAAGTTTGTAATCCAACAAAAAAACAGCTCTTCTAATCAACAGATGTTAAAGATATGAGCCAATAACGATGAACTATAAAAACAAATTAGTCAAATCAAACTATATTATAATATAAACCAACAAAGATAATTTACAAAACTGCTCTCATAATCAACTGGTGAAAAGATCATAAATCAGACATGAAAACTACAAAAAAATCACCCCTAATCAACTGATATTAATTAAGATTGTAAACCAACAGACCACAAACCAACATCGAAAAACTACAAAGAAAAAAAAACAAATCTTCTAATCAACTGATGTTAAAGGTTAGATATGGAAAAATCCACAATATTGGTCTAATAATTCTATGATTTAGTGGGAAAAAAAAGGTACGTGAAAAACATTTAATGACCACTTGAAAATCCCATGATTCTCGTGAGGGAGAGAAGAGTTTGTTAAAAATTATTAATATCCGTCTGAAAATCCCATTATTTCCAGTAATTCTATCTGCCTGCATTTTCCATTATTCTTAAAGTCCGTTTGAAAACTTCATGGTTTTCGAGAAAGTGTAATGTCTCATAAAACTGCATTTCGTCAGAAAATTCTCTGTTTTAAAGAGAAAAAGATCCATCATTCTGAAGAGAGTAGGGTATATAAAGACTGTTAATATCTGTCTGAACATTCTATGGCTCTGAAGAGAGTGGGGTATTTAAGACTGTTAATATCTGCCTGAATATTCCATGGCTCTGAAGAGAGTGAGGTATATAAAGACTGTTAATATCTGTCTGAATATTCCATGGCTCTAAAGAGAGTGAGGTATGTAAAGACCGTTAATATCTGCCTGAATATTCCATGGCTCTGAAGAGAGTGGGGTATATAAAGACTGTTAATATCTGCTTGAATATTCCATGGCTCTGAAGAGAGTGAGGTATATCAAGACCGTTAATATCTGTCTGAATATTCCATGGCTCTGAATAGAGTGAGGTATATAAAGGCTGTTAATATCTGCCTAAATGTATCATAGTTCTGAAGAGAGTGGGGTATATAAAGACTGTTAATATCTGCCTGAATATTCCATGGCTCTGAAGATAGTGAGGTATATAAAGACTGTTAATATCTGTCTGAATATTCCATGGCTCTGAATAGAGTGAGGTATATAAAGGCTGTTAATATCTGCCTAAATGTATCATAGTTCTGAAGAGAGTAATGTATATAAAGACTGTGAATGTTCCATGGTTCTGAATAGAGTGAGATATATAAAGGCTGATAATATATGCCTGAATGTTCCAAGGTTTTGAAGAGAATGAGGTAAAAAAAAGACTCTTAATATCTGCTTGAATGTTCAATCATTCTGCAGAGAATAAGGTTTATAAAGACTATGAATGTCAGTCAGAAAGTTCCATCATTCTAAAGACAGTGAGGTGCATAAAGACTGAAATATACGTCTGAAAGTATCATCATTCTGAAGAGAGTAATGAATATAATGACTGTTAATATCTCCCTGAATATTCCATTGTTCTAAATAGACTATAAAAGGGAGTATAAAGACTGTTAATATACTGTCTGAATATT
>NW_013672283.1:20456-30445 GCF_000517525.1 Limulus polyphemus
ACTGTTAATATCTCCCTGAATATTCCATTGTTCTAAATAGACTATAAAAGGGAGTATAAAGACTGTTAATATCTGTCTGAATATTTCATGGTTCTCAAGAGAGAGTAGGGTAAAGGAAGACTGATAGCATCAACCTCAATGTTCTATGGTTCTGAAGATAGTGAGGTATATAAAGACTGTTAATGTCAGTCTGAAAGTTCCATCATTCTGAAGAGTGTGATCTATAAATAAAAAAGTTAATATCTGCCTGAATGTTCCATCATTCTAAAGAGTGTGATATATAAAAAACAAGAGTTAATATCTCCCTAAATGTTCTATCATTCTGAATAGAGAGGGGTATATATAGAGGCAGTTAATATCGATCTGAAAGTTCCATTATTCTGAAGAGAATATTGTATATAGAGACAGTTAATATCGGTCCGAATGTTCCATTATTCTGAAGAGTGTGATCTATAAAGGAGAGTTAATATCTCCCTGAATGTTCTATCATCCTGAATAGAGTGGGTATATATATAGACTGTTAATATCAGTCTGAAAGTATCATCATTCTGAAGAGAGTAATGTATATAATGACTGTTAATATCTCCTTGAATATCCCATTGTTCTGAATAGACTATAAAAGAGAGTATAAAGACTGTTAATATCTGTCTGAATATTTCATGGTTCTGAAGAGAGTAGGGTATACGAAGACTGTTAATGTCAGTCTGAAAGTTCCATCATTTTGAAGAGAGTGAGGTATATATAAAGACAGTTAATATCGGTCTGAAAGTTCCATCATTCTGAAGAGAGAGAAATATATATAACGACTGTTAATATCTGCCTGAATGTTCCATCATTCTGAAGAGTGTGATCTATAAAAGAGAGTTAATATATCCCTGAATGTTCTATCATTCTGAGTAGAGTGGGGTATATAGAAACTGTTAATATCGGTCTGAAAGTTCCATCATTCTGGAGAAAGTAAAGTATATAAAGACTATTAATATCTGCCGGAATGTTCAATGATTCTGAGGAGAGTGGAGTATATAAAGTTCCTTATCTCAAGTAAGACGCACCTATGTGTGTTTACAACAGTTAAATACAGAAAACTTTAACTGATGTTCGTTTCAAATGAACCACTTACGCCACCTACTTTAAATTTTTAATAAGGATTCAAGAACGAAGTCAAACTAAAGCGAATAATTACAGGAGTTATACGTCAACTACGAAAATCTTTTAAAATTGCATTGTAGATTCAGACAATATCCATTCAATTATAGTAGCTATAAAAGAAAAGAAAATAACCTTCCTAATATTTCAAGTATTCAAGATCTAAATCGAAGACTATCAGGATTTGAAGGTGAACCAAGATAGTCTTTTCATATAAAGCTATAGATTCAGATGTGAGAAATCCAAATAAACTGAACAATAAGATAACCTTCCTATCTTCTCATATAACACTAAAGATTCGACTTATCTAACCTATATAAAAGCCAATGTGTGTCACTGGCAAGCTGGATTTCTTGAAATAGAAGTCATAAAAGCGAAAATGCATTTATCCAGATAGAATAGTTCGATTTCTGTCTGCCATTACTATTTTATGGACGGGAGTACAAGGAAATCGTGAGGTGGGAGGGTGTCTTAAACCTTATAAATGTAGTGAGTGTTGGTATAATACGCCTAAAGTAAAGACGTAGTGTGGGATCACCTAGCCTAGAGCCATGTGAATAAAATTTATCATGAAAGTAAAAATATCGTTTCAATTTTAATCTTAAATCGTTTCTGAATTAAACTATTTTCTGTTATATCACCAACGTTTTTAATAAAAGACAAAACTTTTTAATCAACCGAGACTCTAAATTAAGAAACCAACAAATATTTTTTCCAGTTTTTGTTGTCTATACATTTCATTTTATACTTTAGTCTAACAACAACATTACGCCATACTTTTGTTGTTAAGCAACATGAAATAAAGCCATTGTTGGAACGTAGTGTTACCAAAACGCACTGGCATTTCTATATATTAGAAGTTGTTAATGTAACGTCACGAATTCATTTCATGAATGATATTAATTTTGATTGGCTCACAAAGGAATTAACCGAAGTTTGACTGCCTCGAATGCGCGTTTCTGCCTCTTTGTAGGTCAAGCTTGATTTCGCAAAATGTATTTATTTCAGTTATTTATTAAGTGTGAGGTTAGAGTATACTAAAGATTGGGGATGGTAGTACCTGCCCTGTCATTTTTTGACGCTAATTAACACTTAAAGGACTGTTTAATCCAGATGTGCATTAGAATCTCAAGCCAGAAAGACAAGTACAACTGAGACCGTATTATTTGCTAGTGTAAGCATCATTGTCGTACATAGTAAGTAGTCCATGCATCTAGTTAATCCAAATATTTCAACGTTAAACTGTCTACACGTTAAGATCTTTCAACGTTAAACTTTTCCAATATTAACATCTTTCGACATTAAACTGTTTCAATGTTAAAATCTTTAGACATTAAACTGTTTCCACGTAAAAATCTGTCGAAGTTAAACTATTTCCATGTTAAAATCTCTCAACTATAAGTTGCCCCTATGTTAAAATTATTCAACGTTAAACTGTTTCTATGTTAAAATATTTCCACGTTAAACTGTTTTCATGTTAAAACCTTTCAACATTAAACCGTTTTTGTGTTAAAATCTTTCAACGTTCAACTGTTTCTATGTTTAATTATTTCAACGATAAACTGTTTACATGTTAAGACCTTTCAACGTTAAATTGTTTGCACGTTAAGATCTCTCAACGTTAAACTGTTTACACGTTAGGATCTTTAAATATTAAACAGTTTCCATGTTAAGATATTCGAACATTAAATTTTTTACATGTCAAAATCTTTTAGCGTTAAACCGTTTCCTGGTCAAAATCTTTCAATGTTAAAATCTTTCAACGTTAAACTGTTTCCATGTTAAAATATTTCAACGTTAAACTGTTTACACGTTAAGATCTTTCAACGTTAAATTGTTTGCACGTTAAGATCTCTCAACGTTAAACTGTTTCCATGTTAAAATATTTCAACGTTAAACTATTTACACGTTAAGATCTTTCAACGTTAAATTGTTTGCACGTTAAGATCTTTCAACGTTAAGCTTTTTCCATGTCAAAATCTTTCAGCGATAAATTGCCTCTATGTTAAAGTCTTTCAACGTTAAACTGTTTCTATGTTAAAATATTTCCACGTTAAACTGTTTCCATGGTCAAACTTTCCAACATTAAACTGTTTTCATGTTAAAATGTTCAATGTTAAACTGTTTCTAGGTTAAAATATTTCAACATTGAACTGTTTCTATGTTAAAACCTTTCAACGTTAATCTGTTTTTATGTTAAAATCTTTCAGCGTTAAACCGTTTCCTGGTTAAAATCTTACAACATTAATTAAACTGTTTGCATGTTAATACCATCCGACGTTAAACTGTTTCCATATTAAAATTTTTCAACATTAAACTGTTTGCATCTTTAAACCATTGGACGTTAAATTCATTCCATCTTAAAATATTTTAGCGTTAAACCATTTCCATGTTAAAATCTTTCAGCGTTAACTCTTTCCATGTTAAAATCTTTCAACGTTAAACTGATTCAATGCTAAATTATTTCAATATTAAACTGTTTCCATCATAAGATATTTCAACAATAATTTTTTTCCATGTTAAAATTTTTCAACGTTAAACTCTTTCCTTGTTAAAACCTCTCCACGTTAAACTGTTTCCATATTAAAATCTTTCAACGTTAAACTGTTTTCATTTTAACATCTTTCAACCTTAAATTGTTTGCATGTTAAAACCTTCCAACGTTAAACTTCTTCCATGTTAAAATTGTTTAGTGTGAAATCATTTCCTGGTTAAAGAGTTCGACATTAATCTGTTTTTATGTTAAAACCTTTCAACGTTATACTGTTTCCATGTTAAAATCTTTCAACGTTAAACTTTCCATGTTAAAATCTTCCAACGTTAAATTTCTACTATGTTAATAGATTATAGCGTTAAACCATTTCAAAGTTTCAACCTTTCAACATTAAACTGTTACCATTTTAAAATGTTCCAATGTTAAACTGTTTCCATGTTAAAACTTTCAGCTTTAAATTGTTTCAATAATAAAATATTTCAAGGTTCAACTGTTTCCATGATAAAATCTTTCAACGTTAAACTGTTTCTATGTTAAAATATTTCAACGTTAAACTGTTTCAATGATAAAATATTTCTACACTAAACTGTTTCCATGTTAAAATTTTTCAACATTAAACTATTTCCATGTTAAAACCTTCCAACGTTAAACTTCATCCATGTTAAAATATTTTTAGCGTTAAACCATTTCAATGTTTAAACCTTTCAACGTTAAACTGTTTCTATCTTAAAATATTTCAATGTTAAACTGTTTCAATGCTAAAATATTTCAACATTAAACTGTTTCAATGATAAAATATTTCTACACTAAAGTGTTTCAATGCTAAAATATTTCAACATTAAATCATTTCCATGGTTAAACCTTTCAACGTTAAACTTTTTCCATATTAAAATATATTAGCGTTAAATAATTTCCATGTTTCAACCTTTCAATGTTAAACTGTTTCCATATTAAAATATTTCAACGTTAATCTGTTTCCATGTTAAAATCTTCCAAAGTTAAACTGTTTCCATGTTAAAATCTCTCAACATTAAATTATTTCCATATTAAAACATTTTAGCGTTAAACTATTTCCATGTTAAACGATTCAACGTTAAACTTCTTCCAGGTTAAACCCTATTAACGTTAAACTTTTTCATGTTAAAATATTTTAGAATGAAACTATTTCCATGTATAAACCTTTCAACGTTAAACTGTTTCCATGTTAAAATCTTTCAACATTAAAATGTTTCTATGTTAAAATATTTCAATGTTAAACTGACTGAATGCTAAAATTTTTCAACATTAAACTGTTTCCATATTAAAATATTTGAACGTTAAATTTATACCATGTTAAAATGTTCAGTGTTAAACTTTTTCCACGTTAAAATATTTCAACTTTAAACTGTTTCCATGTTAAAATATTTCAACTTTAAACTGTTTCAATGATAAAATATTTCAACATTAAACTGGTTTTATATTAAAATCTTTCAACGTTAAACTGTTGCTATGTTAAAACCTTTCAACCTTAAACTGTTTTCATGTTAAAATATTTTAGCGTTAAACCGTTTCCTGGTTAAATTCTTTCAACGTTAAACTGTTTCCTGGTTAGAATCTTTCAACGTTAAAATGTTTCCATGTTAAAACATTTCAATGTTAAACTGTTTTAATAATAAAATATTTCAACTTAAACTGTTTCCATGTTAAAATCTTTCAACGTTGAACTGTTTCCATGTTAAAACCTTTCAACGTTAAACTGTTTCCATCACAAAATATTTTAATCTTGAACTGTTAACATGTTAAAATCATTTAGCTTTAAACCATTTCCTGGTTAAAATCTTTCAACGTTAAACTGTTTCCATGTTAAAACGTTTCAACGTTAAAATGTTTCTATGTTAAAATATTTCAACGTTAGTCTGTTTCTATGTTAAAATATTTCATCGTTAAACTGTTTCTATGTTAAAATATTTCAACGTTAGTCTGTTTCTATGTTAAAATATTTCATCGTTAAACTGTTTCTATGTTAAAATATTTCAACGTTAATCTGTTTCATGTTAAAATATTTCAACGTTATTCTGTTTCCTTGTTAAAATCTTTCAATCACACTTTTCGCACAAAGCTGTTATTTTTTTTTTCTGGCTGTAAAAGTCCTAGGAAGAAATTCATTGTTGTCAAGCGAAATTTGTATAAATCATATAACAGTGAGTCTGAATTTGTTTTCACATCATACAACTCTGCATGCAACATGCTACTGAAGCTTTGTTTGTTTTAGAATGTTTGTGCTAAGCCATAAAAAGGGCTGTCCACATGTAGCCGTACCTAATTTTAAGCTGATAGACTAGAGGGAGGATGGCTAGTGAACAGCACCCACCAATAACTTTGGAGCTACTCTTGTCTCACCAAATAGTGGGATTTAGTGGGAACGAAACGCCAACGAGATTCACAATCCAGGCACGTTTACTGCTAGACCACACCCGGCACTTCATCTTTTGATGCTTCAAAGGAGAAAGAGATAGTTTTGTACTTCAAACATTTTATTCCAAAGTTATATAAACAGTTAGTGCTCGAGAGAAAATAATGTCACTGTTAGCCTGGATGGGTTATGTAATCATGTGACCAGGTAATTTACGGTATCCCAGCTGACATGACGAACTCTAGTGTTAGACGATAGGCTTGTTTGGCACAGGATAGAGAATATTTAGTGTGATCAAAATATTATTACATATTTTTCTTTGCTTTTGCTCCTGTACTTTCATCTCTTGATATGTAGAAAGACCCAAATGTATGTCGACTAAAGTGTATTCTCCAGTGTTTTACTATAAAACCAAGAATTATACAAGGTTTTCTCAACGATACTTAACAAAGGTTTATTAAACACAGCATGATATAAAGCCAACCGTTGTTGCTGGCAATGGTTACTACCTAGTTGTTTGTGTTATGGTGCTGATGATAGTTACTACTTAGTTGTTTGTATTATACTCTGGTGATGGTTAATACAAAGTTGTTTGTGTTATGTTGCTAGTGAGGGTTACTACATAGTTGTTTTTGTTATGTTACTGGTGATGTTACTACCTAGTTGTTCATGTTATAGTGCTGGTGATGGTTACTTCTTGTTTGTTTGTTTGTGTTATAGTGCTAGTGATGGTTACTACCTAATTGTCTGTGTTACATTGCTGGTGACGGTTACTACCTAGTTGTCCATGTTATATTGCTGGTGATGGTTACTACATAGTTGTCTGTATTATGTTACTGGAAGTGGTTATTATCTAGTTGTCAATGTTATGTTGCTTGGGGTGGTTATTACCCAGTTGTCTGTGTTATGTTGCTGTTAATGGTTAATAGCACCTAGTTGTCTGTGTTATGTTGTTGGTGATGGTTATTATCTAGTTGTCAGTGTTATGTTGCTGGTAATCGTTAATAGCACCTAGTTGTCTGTGTTACTACAAAGTACAAAGTGAAATAAACTTATCTTCCACATGGACGTATGAGTAATATCAGATATTTAGATAAATAGATAATATATAGATAAACAGACAGACAGACAGACGAATAGCTACACAACTAATTCAAGTGTACCTGGTTTCAGAAATCGATGATGTCTTTTATTTGGGAACAAGCACGTGATAGAAGGCAGGTGTTGCACGAGACCACGCGATTTAAGTGCTTCTATACTGCTACTACATGAAACCTCGTAAATGCAGTTCTGTATCACATAAGTGTACATTCATAATGGGAGACCAAGTGCCTGGTCAGAAACAATTGTTCCTCCCTAACCAGTGACGTCAGTCTGCGTGCAGAACTTATGTATAATTTACTCGCAACACTTACTATTACCTGTCTATTTTAATCTCATCTCTGTTCTTTTCTGTGTTACAGTTTTGTTAAATACGTAACTGTTTCATATTTATATGTGTTATTAATGTATTTATATCTACCAATGCTTCATATTGTTATGTTTTGTTAATGTTTTTATATCATAATCTTATTTCATTTTTGTTTCATATTATTATGTTTTATTAATATTTCTTTATATGATTGTTTTCTTCCACCACTTTTCTGCATTGATATATTTAATCATTTTCTTATATGATCGTTGTTTTCTACCACTGTTTCGTGTTATGTTTTTATCAATGTTTTTATATCATCATTGTTTTCCTCTACCACTGTTTCATATTGTTATGTTTTATCAATATTCTTATATCATTGGTTTCTTATCACTGTTTCATATTGTTATTTTATCAATGTTTTCCTCTATCGCTGTTTCACATTGTTATGTTTTATCAATATTCTTATATCATTGGTTTCTTATCACTGTTTCATATTGTTATTTTATCAATGTTTTCCTCTATCACTGTTTCACATTGTTATGCTTTATTAATATTTCTTTATATTATTGTTTTCTCTACCAGTGTTTCATACAGTGAAATTTATCAGTCGGTTAAATTGTGGCAGGACGCTCCGCCTTTTGAGTATTACAGGCAATAGCTTTCCTCACCTTCAGAATGGAATGTTAAAGTGGATAACAAAACGAGTTTCACCTCTTTTAAACTATAAATGTAACCACTGATTTTATCATTATTTTATATTCTTATTATATTAAAACATGTTTTATTTATTATCATTTTGATTGGGTTTGAATTTAGTGCAAAGCTACTCGAGAGCTATCTGCGCTAGACGACTCTAATTTAGCAGTGATAGTCAATACTACCTACTGCCAATTCTTGGGTCTCTTTTATCAATGAATAGTGAGACTGACTGTCACATTATAAAGCTCTCACTCACAGGTGAAATGGTGAGCATGCTCACTGACAGGGGTTCGAACCCGTGACCTGCAAATTGCGAGTCGAGTACCCTCATCTATAGATCATGGTAGGCTTAAAATTTTGATACTTTCTTATTTCTAACTGCAATAGACAAATTAAGAGGAATGTGAAGGAAAAAACACCTGCAATTACCTTGTTTTTTATACCAGTGTTTTATACTATGATCCAAAACATTTGCAGTTTACGTGATTTTTATCACAGATTTTATGTCTATTGCTTTCAAATGCCTCACTAGCTTTCGATAGTTATATCGTCACTTTTAAACAGTTATTTCTGTTTAATATAACGTGAAGTTTCTGATAAAATTTCAATTTCTCTTACATAATATAAATTATTAAGACGTATCGCGCTAGATATCTTGTTACGTTCGTAATACAAATACAATACTAACATATTAATAGTTCCAAACAAAGTAACTTCTTAAACGTTTTATTTAAACATTATTACAAAAGTTCTGAAAACTACGTAACCAACAAATTTGAGGTAATCTATTATCATTCAATATTCGGCCTAATGATAATAAAAATAGGTGCTTGCGCTTCTGTCGTTTTTGTATCAAGATAGGCTTTACATTCACTAAGTAACCAATAATATTATGTCGTCGTGAAATTAATGTCTCATTTTTTTAGGTGAAAAACCCGAACAACTTATATATCAAAACAAGACATATATTAAATGAAATAGTCTCCATTCTTATCGATGATGCTTTTCCATCTTACAATCATGTTGTTAATGCCCTGATTAAAGAAATCACTTGGCTTTGAAGCCAAAAAACATGTCGATGTCCTCTTTAACACCTTTAACTGTATAAGAAATCTTGATCAGCTATTCACATGTTGCTGAAGCATTACTTTTTGTTTTCAACAATAAAATCCAATAGTAACTAAAAACGTTATTTTAGCTTACTTTTCAAACCATAAAAGCAGTTGCTAAAACTGTCATTTCTATGATACTTTTTAACATTATTAAAACATGGTACTTCTTCAACATCACAAAAACGATACTTACAACCAGCTTGTTAATGCCCTGATTAAAGAAATCACTTGGCTTTGAACCGAAACACATGTCGATGTCCTCGTTAACACCTTCCACATTTGCATACGATTTCCCATTAAGATGTTGTTGCAGCGATCGAAAGAGATGGTAATCTGATGGTGCCATATCTGGAGAATATGGTGGGTGGGGGAGAACTTCCCAATCCAACCCCATAATCTTGTGTTGCGTCAAACGTGCATTGTCGTGGAGAAGAAGAACACCTTTCCGATTGACGAGTGAAGGGCGTTTCTGATGAAGAGCTTGATTTAAACGTTCCAGTTGTTGACTATAGATCTCTGCTTTGACAGTTGCTGTGGATTGAGAAGTTTGAAATGAATTACTCCTTTGATGTCATACCATATGCAAAGCATCACTTTCTGCGGATGGAATCCAGGTTTTGGAGTCGGAAATGGTTTTTGTCTTGAATATTAAACGCGTTGTTTTTAGCGTTTAATATTCGCATAGAGAATCCATTTTTCATCACTGGTAACAATTCTCTCCAAAAATGGTTC
>NW_013672283.1:31391-33646 GCF_000517525.1 Limulus polyphemus
GATGTAGGTTTTTTTTGGGGGGGGGGAGGGGGGGTAATGAAAGTGTTCCAAAACGCGACACTAATTTCTTGATGACCTAATATTTTCAGTTACAAAAATTTAAATTCTCTCTAGAAAACACCTAAGCGCATGCGTGCTCTTCTCGGACCTAGCTTGACCACGCTAGAGTTAAATAATCACAATTTTCAACAGACTGATGACAACCTTGTTCATATTATTAATAATTTAAAGTTTCAGGGTTTATAACTAATTTCTAATTCTGTAGTGTTCGGTAATAATTTTGGTATTTGTAGTGTTAAAACAGATGTTTTTAAAGCAAAAAAAGTGCTTAACTTGGATTAGAAAGTTTAATAAAAATGAAAGCATTTTAACGGCTTTACTAAAGGGATCTTACTAACCCTGAATGTTTGTAGTTAAACCCAAAGTTTTATGTCAAACCAAGTTATATCAGAGAATATTTAACAAAACCTCATATCAAATTCAAAGTGAACTATTATTAACAAACTTTGTGGTACGTTTGAACCTGAAATGTTAACGAAGTCAGACGTGAAAGTGTCCAAGTGTTAAACCTGAAGTTTGCTAGATACAAAATCAGACGTGAAAGTGTCAAAGTGTTAAATCTAAATTTTAAAGTCATGCACTAATCCATTGCTAATCTTCCTAATTTTTTAAGTCATACACTAGTCCATTGCTAATCTTCCTGAAGTTCTTAAGTCACACACTAATCCATTGCTAATCTTCCTGAAGTTTTTTAAGTCAAACAATAATCCATTAATAATCTTCCTGAAGTTTTTAAGTCACACACTAATCCATTGCTAATCTTCCTGAAGTTTTTAAGTCATACATTAATCCATTGCTAATCTTCCTGAAGTTTTTAAGTCATACATTAATCCATTGCTAATCTTCCTGAAGTTTTTTAAGTCAAACAATAATCCATTAATAATCTTCCTGAAGTTTTTTAAGTCACACACTAATACATTGCTAATCTTCCCGAAGTTTTTAAAGTCACACACTAATCCATTGCTAATCTTCCTGAAGTTTTTTAAGTCATACACTAATCCATTGCTAATCTTCCTGAAGTTTTTTAAGTCATACACTAAACTACCATAGTTCTTCTTGGCAGGAACATCGCTGATCTCTCCACGGAACTTATTTCCTGAATATGTTTCTCAGTAGTCTATCTTACCTAAACTATAATCTGTTATATTGTAATTATATTTTAGTTATTTTAAGTAGTGGTTCTTTCTTGGGGCTAAAGCCTAAAGGCTTGCAGTAGCCAGTGACGATTCTGCTTCCTGTTATATTTATTTATTTTGATGTCTTAACGTACACTTCACACCAAAGTTCTTCCTGGAGAGTTTTTAAAGTTATTCACTAATCTACTGAATTTCTTCCTTCCTTAACAAATATGATTTCACCTAGCTGTAGACCCAGCTTTCACGTACGAGTCACGAAGATTAAAATGTACTTTCAGTGATAATGGAATGAACATGAGGCTATTAGCCAGAAGTTGGACTGGTGCACTTAGAACTCATGCCCTCAGAGCTCTCGGCTTCAGTTTACTGCGCTAAAAGCCTAAGTGGATTACGACAGTACAGCATCCACGGAGTAAATCTGCTTATATCGCTAAGTGGACGTGAACACGTGCAGACCCCTCCGTATGATATACAATGCATTTCTATCCGATTTAAAAACGGACAGACTGAAAGAGACAAAACTGAGGATATTTTAAAAAAATCAATTTATTTAGCTTTATAAATATAATCATAATCTTGTTAATAATCAGAACAGAGTACGTGCTGTGAAATAAAAAACGAACCTAACATCTCTTCCTCTGGGAACAGTTCGACCTTGTTAGGGTCTAAACAGCAAGGCCTCTATCCTACAATATGCTTTCATAAAGGTTAAAACAACCACTTCACTAGGACAACTCGGTTTCATTAAAGGTTAAAACAACCACTTCACTAGGACAGCTCGGTTTCATTAAAGGTTAAAACAACCACTTCACAAGGACAACTCGGTTTCATTAAAGGTTAAAACAACTACTATTAATGGTTAATATAAAATATTAATATTTTAACTGAAAACTCATAATACCACACCATTACTACAGTTAGTTTACAATAAGATACATATCATTGTTTTAACTAGTCTCTATCACTACTGTAAATACTAAACCATTATTATAGCTTATTTACAATAATATACATACCATTGTTTTAACTAGCCTCTATCACTACTGTAAATACTAAACC
>NW_013672283.1:34505-37700 GCF_000517525.1 Limulus polyphemus
CACCAGTGTCACAGGTTGTTTAAATCAATATACACACCGTGTTTTAAATACTATATCTTAATTCTGTAAATATTACACTAGTATCACAGTTTGTTTAAATCAATATACGTACCGTGTTTTGAATACTATATCTTAATTCTATAAATATTACACAAGTATCATAGATTGTTTACAACATTGTACATATCAGTGTTTTATTCCATGTGTTACAATCCCAGGCTTGTACAGTTGTTAACTAGGTCAGGTTTTTTTGTTTTTTATTCACATTAAAACTTGATTCAATGTAAAAATGTCATTTTTTTTGCCAACATGTTTAGTTTTTGTAATCTCACTGCTAACCTTTGTTTACTTCTTAATACTTCATTAAGTTAATTGTTTCTGTAATATATAGTTAAAGACTAAAATGATCCACTGTATTTCTACTGCACTATAGCACATGTATAAAACAGTTTGTTACTACTGTTTATTTTATGGGAGTAGGGGGAGTTACATTTAATATACAAGCGTGTGTTTTTACGTATTTATTGTCAACAGAAAATACACGATCGATAGATGGACTGCTGCATCAGCAAGGAATTCACCAATAAGAGGAAACTGCACTAGTCCTTCAGATACGTCATCAGCTCCACCTGCAATACGGTGTATGTAACTTTTTGTTTGCGAGTCTTTTGTTTTTTCTTGTAAAGAATGTTGCCTTTATACTAGTTAATTTTTTTACACTACAAAAAACAAAACAAAAAAAAAACGTTAACATAAGACAGATAGATAGATAGAGATACTGTAATCTATTCTCACCACAACACAGACCATTACACCAGGCTATTGCAGTTTATCTTCGCAATCATTAGAATCCAATGACTCTCCAGCGCGGTCCTGCGGGAGAGCTGTAGCAATGACTCATGATTTCTCTGCAGTATGTATCACGACTTAAGTAAGCCATCACAAGTTTAGATCCCTAGCGTCACACTGAGATCCGTGCTTCGGCTACGTCCTATCCGAGTGTTCTAATTTTCCGGATCAACTAGCTGGTTGATAAAGAAACGAAGACTTTCTATACTTTACTAAGCCTAACGCTCCCTGAAGAACGTCAGATCATTAAACAGATGGAGCTGTGGTATCGCGCCACTAACCATGCGAGACTGGGATCGGCCTTAGCACCAGGTGTCTCTTGTGGTGGTCAGTGATTTCTGATGGCTTCCATAAAGTTCCACGAGGGTCCGCTGGTGCATGCATGACCCTCCCTGCACGTTCTCATTTACATCTTTCCCAGACCGAGACTGTTGGATGCCCGTGTAATAGATCTCCTTGCATCACTAAGTTAACGTTAAAACAGAGCATGAAATTTATACCAAGGTTTCAAATAGATCAAAAAATCACTCTTAAGTTTAAACAAAAATAGCATTTATAGAAAACGAATGATGTTCTTCATATAACGCTCAAACAGAAAACACGCATGTAAAATATCTATTCTCTTTCATTTATCTGAAATCGGCTTATTTATGTCTTAATTAAATCCAGAGATAAGCCGTTGGCTAATCCCACATACTGACAAACTAGTACAGTGGATAATCACACGTATTGACAAACTAATCATGTGGATAATCCCACGTACTGACAAACTAATCAAGTGGATAATCCTACGTACTGACAAACTAATCATGTGGATAATCCCACGTACTGACAAACTAATCAAGTGGATAATCCCACGTACTTACAAACTAATCAAGTGGATAATCCTACATATTAAAAACTAATCCAAAGGTAAGGTACAACGACTGCACCAGAATCTTTTTACGACCCAGTAAACCAAGTATCAGACAAACTCACCAAGTTCTTCTGATGTCAAAGAGAACGGCTGATTCCTCGTGTAGTGCTCCTCCGGTGGAACAGCGGTAAGTCTACAGATTTACAACGCTAAAATCAGGGGTTGGATTCCCCTCATTGGACACACCAGCTAGCCCGATATGGCTTTGCTATGAAAAATACACATACATACATATTCCTCGTGTAGTTACAACCCGATCAACCCAGTATCTGACAAACTCAACAAGATACACGGATGTCAAAGAAGACGATTGATTCCTTGTCTAGTTACAACCAGATTAACGGAGGAGGTCAGTGATAAAATTCTAATATAGTTTTTTAACTTCACAAAATAACTAAAATATGTATTCTTATGAAGCGATAAGATCGAGTGTTGTTATCTTCGCTGATTAAACTTAAAATGAGAAAACCTCATAAAATATAAGTGAACTGAATTGTGTTACAAAAATTATAAAACATTAAATTCATGAGAGAGAGAGAGCTATTTGAATAAAGCAGGGGGAAACGAGTTTGAATAATTATTGAGGCTTAAAATGTCGTTCATAATACGTAGATTTTCTTTCACCAACAGTTAGTGATTACGACATCCAGAAGTTAGAATTGAAAAGATATTTAAGGAAAAGGGATGTGATGGCGTTTCGTTGTGAGAATATATAGGAGAGTTAGAGCCTACTCGATCTGCTCGGATTACATTTCTATTTTTAACGAAATAACTTTCCTACAGAACACCTTGAAAAAAAAAACTTGGTATCGTTCATCTTTACTAGAAAACTTAACATGTAACTTTCTTGCTAAGAAAACTTAACACATAGCTAAGAAAAGTACTTCAGTGAATAATATCCAAACATGTTTCAAATTCCCTCTAACACTTGTTATTCCTTACCCTGGAAAACAAAATCGTATTGCTAGAACCTAACTCAACAAGCTACTGAAGTCCTTCTAACCCCAGATTAAACTCTGTATAACGCTTTCAAATTGTAAATTGGTATCAGTAGCTTTTTTAGAACTAAAGAAAGACGTTTTATCTTCATTCTTTCGTTCAAAGATCGTATATAAATATACATGTAGTAGCTGTAAAGCCACCTACGTGCTTTGGAACACATGGGAGTTTCAAACAGAACTGGACTTAAACTTCAAACTCCACCTAACTCTCCTTTCCATTCTTACAACGAAACGTCATCCCACTGTCAACGTTGTTCAATTTGTCATTTTCATAGATTTGCTGAAGACAAATTGTAGGTGCAATTATGATGTAATGTTTAATTGTTAAAGATGTTTACAATTCTTGCCGTTGTTCTACTATTCATTATTAGATTTCGTTTTCCACTAAGTGTATGGAGTGAAAAACTGTACTCTGTTTGTAGGGACTAG
>NW_013672283.1:38663-48254 GCF_000517525.1 Limulus polyphemus
TATTACATGCCGAATATGTATCTCGTCGTGTGCCATCACTATAAGGGATTAGAGTATACTAAGCTTTACAGATTATATAGGCTACACTAAGATGTCGTTTAGGTGGTTCGTTTAACTATTATACGTGATGTAGGTTTTTTTTTTTTTGGGGGGGGGGTTAATGAAAGTGTTCCAAAAGGCGACAATAATTACTTCTTCAACATCACTAAAGCAATATTTCTTCAACATCATTGAACATGATAGTTTTCAGCACCCTAAAACATAATACTTCTTCAATATCACTAAACATAATATTTCTTTAACATCACTGAACATAATACCGTTCCTGCTGATTCGATAAAATATTACGTTTATTCTATAAAAAAAAGTTTTTTATTGTATTTCTAATGATCTATAAAGTATGATGTCCAAGAAAACTGATAGAATTATTTTTTTGCTGAAAATCTGAAATTAAGTTTCTTTTCATTACGTACTTACAGCGTATGAACACACAAGTTAACACAGTGAAACATGGTATGTTTACGGACTTACAATGCTAAATTCCAGGGTTCGATTCCCCGCGATGGAAACAGCAGATAGCTTTGTTCTGAAAACAACCACCAACCAACACGCAACTTAAATTCGCGTATGGAAATACAGAGTGTTTATTAAAAAACATTGGACTAATTTAACTTAATCAGCACTCCGTTCTACTCGTGGCTGTTTAGAATTCCAATCGATCCTGACGTTCTAAACAAAACAAGTTTTTTTCAAACGACCGTTTAATTACAGTAAAACTTAGGGACATTAATAAAGACTAATTAGAAGTGTACCTTTAATAGCGTCTGTCAATACTGGGGCAGTAGAAGTCTATTAATATCTACCCCTGTCAGGCTTCGAGATCTAAAATAAGCCCTGTAGTCATAAGGTTAAGCCACTCCCTAAAAATTAACAAGCTTTTCTCTGTCAAACAAACCGTGTGAATGAGAAGTAGAAGTACGTAATTAGTCTTAATTTGCATCGTGCTCTTAGAAGAACTATTATTAAACATTGACCGAGATACACCATTTCATTTCTACAAAATTATTATTATGTAATTATATAAAAATACTTTATATGTACGGTTTCTGAGTACTGTTGAATATTATGTATAAATTATGTAACAATAAACTTCACCATTAACTTGTATATTTCTAATTTACAACACATTAATACAAAGTTACTTGAGCCTAATGAATTTATTTTCAGACTACTGTGATGACGAACCAAACAAAAACCTGCAGGCCAACTTCCATTGAGCTTTGGTGTGGTTATTGGAGACATTCGACACTCCCCTGCTACACAAGGCTATTCTACGATGTTTAGCAATTTTAGGGACGCTGCAAGCTGGTAATATTCGAATCCTAACTTTTTCACACAGGAAACACCAACAGAAATTATCCCTTAGGGTGGGGACTCTATAAACCTCAGCGTATTAATTCCTTTTTTTAATCCCGAAGTTGGACCGTTGTCTTCATTTCGTGATAATTTCTTCCCATTTATCTCGGCCACGACTCGGAGGGAATTCCATAAAATGACATATCAAGTCACGAAACAATGTCGTGTTGGCAGAGAAAAACCGGACTCGGAGGAATGTGTGCACGTGCAGTCCGATAAGCAGGTGGTGGTAAGAAGAGGAGGGGGAGACCGTCCTTGAACACTCTTTCCACCTTAATTAATCCCAGTTTTTGAACGCTATGTTACTTTATTTATAAGTTATGTTTGTTGGTGACATTTTAAATACCCTGTTGTTTGTTAGTTTTTAGTCTCTGGTCCTTGAAAGAGACTCGCTTATCGTATTTCATTCTGAATTCAAATAAGAATACAAAACGTGGACATGAAATTCAGCCTGCTCTTGGAAAAGGTTGACATACGAGAAGAGGTTAAGATCTTCTGAAATTGTTTTCTCTTGAAAAAAGAAGAGTTAGAGGGGATCTGATCGAAGAGTTTAAAATTGTTAACAGAATTGATAGTGTTGATGCATCATCTTTTTTCATACTCAACAGTGAGAATAGTAGAACTAGGGGACAAAAATATAAATTTGGGCAGGATATGAGTCAACTTCAGATGAGACAGCTTTATTTTTCTAACAAGGTGGTTGATCTTTGGTATGGGTTGCTTTCGAATGTGTTGTATGCAATTAATGTAAATGAGTTTATGGGAAAGCTTGATGAATATTTGAATGATAATGGCTGGCTTTGAGTTTGTTTTTTGGGAAGGTGGTACTTACTTTAGTGAATAGGACGGCCAAGATGGACCAAAAGATACCTCGCTGTTTAGTGGATAGGACAGCCAAGATGGACCTAAAGTTACCTTGTTGTCCTTTAATGTTATATTAAAAGTTGACCTCTCTCTTCTGATGCTTAACGCAACGAAATGAAAGGATATAATTATAACTTATATTACCCTTTCTTTGTTGTTTAGTAAAACCGGCGATGAGAAGTGAACGACATCATGGGGGTTCCTCCCCTCTGTCACTGATCACACAGATCATCTTCTGTGAAACGACGGGAGGCGCAAGGGGACGTACAATTACCTTGCATCTTGATAGATTGTAAAAAGTTCAATTGTTCATTAACTTGTGGCCCTCGACAACCTACCACCAGTCTGATCCTGTATTCAAGGCACGCTCACTCACGCCCCAGGTACCGAAGGTAGCCTGATCTGTTTGTCTTAGCAATGGCGTCGGCAACCGGTAGAGAAATTTCTTGCGACGTTTTGATGACAGTATCGTTGCCGGTCATCACGGTCAGGCTGCACCGCTGTACCTGGCGCGGCGCCGGGGGAAACCTGAGCCTGGCCCCCGGCTGAGTACGACGGCGCCGTGCTTGGCCGCTTGCCTGTCGGCACCAACTGATCAGAAGCGTTACTGAAAAACTAAGATTTATGGATGAACGGCTGGAGGGTAAGTTTGGTGCATTTCTACAAAGTAGGATCTCCTTCGAACCGAAGGAGAGGGTGGGGTGTAGAATCAGACAAATAAAATACTTTTACGATGAGCAAGCGACTCACGAAAGAAAAATATGAGTTCTAGCTGCTGTGCTATGAAATACTAGCAACTTTCCTCTCTATACCTGGTTCCTGCATCCCGTGGGGATTTCGTACTAACTCCAGTTTCTTAACGTCAAACAATTGGGTTAATAAAGTACCTGAAGTATGGCTTCCACCAGAGAATGGATTTGGAAAACATCACCTGTGTAATTAGTGTCTTGAACCTGCTGTTCTTTTATAATGGGCATGTATGAGCAGGCTAATTTGAATATTAGCGTTTTTCAAGCCTTGGGAAGAGCGGGCTCTCCAGAAATGGTCTTTGATTTACTGGACCGGATGTTATCTAGAATATTAGCTTCAGCGCGTGGCGTAGATCCGGAAATTACCAAAGTGTACCATAACGGTCTACTGAAAGAACAGCTCTCGCCCGGAAGGTGGCGGCCGATTAAGACCAATCGATCGGCCCCGCCCAGTCATGAAGCGCGCAGGCACGTGCCAACTGCGAGCCACGCAATTCGGCTATTACTGACCTCTGGAGGAAAGTATAAAGATCAGGCTAGTGCATTCATTGATTGGAAAGCTGCAAATCGATAAACAAGAGACAAAGCTAGGATTTTATAGTTTATTCATGTATTACACGATCAATTAACGATACTGGTGCCATCCTGTCGCTACCCGCATCTGGTAACCCGACACCCAGTTTTCAGGAAAACAAATCTCAAGCGATTGGTACAATCAAAACATAAGCGTTAAAACTCGGGATCTATTTACACCAGTTTTATCTTGATATTTTCTTCTATTTCCATCTTCAGTTTTACCGAATATTAGATATTAAACTTGACAGTAAAACTATTGTTTCCAAACATTTACAAACATGTCTGGTCAACAAATCAACAGAGAAAGACTGTGGACATTAGCAGTAAAATGCATGTAGCAAAATACATGGATTCAAATCTGTTTATGTGTTGCTTTTAGACATAAACAGCGTTTAGTACGTTAAACTGTGAACACACATACATGTAATAAATTTTTCATATTTTTACTCCCACATACATGTTACATTTCTCATATCCACCTAGATACATACATGTTACTATGTATGTAGGTGTATATGAGAAATGTAACATGTATGTATCTTGGTGTATATGAGAAATGTAACATATATGTATCGTGGTGTGTAGTAGAGTCCATGTTACGACTCTACTACACACCACGATACATACATGTTACATTTCTCATATACACCTAGATACCTACATGTTACGACTTTACTACACACCACGATACATACATGTTACATTTCTCATATACACCAAGATACATACATGTTACATTTCTCATATACACCTACATACATACATGTTACATTTCTCATATACACCTACATACATACATGTTACGACTCTACTACACACCACGATACATACATGTTACATTTCTCATATACACCTAGATACATACATGTTACATTTCTCATATACACCTAGATACACACATGTTACATTTCTCATATACACCTACATACATACATGTTACATTTCTCATATACACCTACATACATACATGTTACATTTCTCATATACACCTGGATACATACATGTTACATTTCTCATATGCACCTAGATACACACATGTTATATTTCTCATATACACCTACATACATACATGTTACATTTCTCATATACACCAAGATATATACATGTTACATTTCTAATATACACCAAGATACATACATGTTACATTTCTCATATACACCTAGAGACATACACGTTACGACTCTTCTAAACATCTAGATACATATCACAATTCTCCTATACACCCACAACACATACATATCACAATTCTCCTGAACACCCGTAGTAGAATTGTAACATATATCTAGATGTATAGTAGAATTGTAACATTTATCTAGATGTATAGTAGAATTGTAACATATATCTAGATGTATAGTAGAATTATAAGATTTATCTAGATGCACATCTAGATATATGTTACAATTCTACTATACATTTAGATATACGTTACAGTTCTACTATACATCTAGATATATGCTACAATTCTACTATACATCTAGATATATGTTACAATTCTACTATACACCTAGATGTATGTTACAATTCTACTATACACCTAGATAAATGTTACAATTCTACTATACATCTAGATATATGTTACAATTCTACTATACATCTAGATAAATGTTACAATTCTACTATACATCTACATATATGTTACAATTCTACTATACATTGAGATATATGTTACAATTCTACTATACATTGAGATATATGTTACAATTCTACTATACATCTAGATATATGTTACAATTCTACTGTACATCTAGATATATGTTACAATTCTTCTGTATACCCGCACATACACTTGTCACTATTCTTTTATTGTTGGAATTTATTTTTCATAATTATATTAATTTGACGTATAAACTTTAGTCCAGTTAGTTGTTTCATATTTTCCTACTAGATGGCGATAGCAAAAGCTCACAATGATACTAAACTCTTATTGAAGAGTTTGGTGATTCAACATCGTAGACGGAGTAAAACAAGGGTTTGGTTTGTATACGTAGTTAAAGTATCGGCACTTACACACCCTGCAATTAGTTTCCACCCAGTTTATTAAGTTTGAAGGATCGGCGTCTCGGCCGATCTAAGCCATGAAGTTCACCTGTCACGCTGCCTAATATCCAAATTACCAAGCCTACTAGAAACTCGGACCAAGCGTAATGCAAGTTTACTAATAGCCATTAAAGATGACTAGTCCAGAAAAGAAGTCGCAAATTTTTTTAATGTTTGGTTGTTCATCAATGTGTTTACATGAGTCTAACAATTAATTTATCTGTTTGTTAGGGTGTTTATTAATCTGTTTATCTGTTTTATTAGTGGTTCTATGTGCGTATGAAAGAGTCTAACATGTTTACATGCAGGTAAAGAAAGTGTAGAACTGTAACATGTTTACATGTAGGTTAATAAACAGTAGAATTGTGCATTTTAACATGCACTTAAATAAACTATAGCACTGTAACATGTTTACACGCACTTAAATAAACTATAGCACTGTAACATGTGTACACGCACTTAAATAAACTATAGAACTGTAACATGCTTACATGTAGGTAAATAAACTGTATGTACTAGCCCCTTCAAAACGAGTTCCTATACAAACAGAAAAAAAGAAATCCTTTTCGATGAAGAGGAACCCATTTCGATACCAACAATGGTTGGAGACGGCTTGAATGGGTAATGAAGAAAAACTTAAATATATGTTTAACATAACAGCAAATGTACAACGTTTCGACAAGGTTTTGTCATCATCAGGCACTGGAGAGATCAGGGAAAGCACGAAGAAAAACTTGAGAAGTCAGATGGAGCAAAGCAAACTGTAGGATAAAAAACTGGAGAAGTCAGATGAACCAAAGCTAACTCTAGGGTGAAAAACTGGATGAGTTAAATGGAACACAGAAACCGGCGGATTAAAAACTGGAGAAAATAGATGAAGTAAAGTAAATTGAAGGATGAAAAACTGGAGAACTCAGATGAAGCAAAGCAATCTATGAATGAAAATTGGAGAAGTCAGATGGATCAAAGCAAACTGCAGAAGCCGGATAGAGCAAAGTAAGCTGCGGATGAAAACTGAAGGTTTCAAACGCAGCAAAGCCATCTTCAGGATTAAAAACTTGAGAAGTCAGATGGAGAAAAGTAAACTGTAAGATGAAATACTGGAGAAGTCAGATTATACCAGAAGAACTGGAGGATGAAAGACTGTTGAACTCAGGTGGAGCAAAACAATCCTATTAATAAGAAACTGGAGAGGTCAGATGAAGCAAAATAAACTGCAGGATTAAAAACTGGAGAGGTCAGATGAAGCAAAATAAACTGCAGGATTAAAAACTGGAGAGGTCAGATGAAGCAGAACAAACTCTATGATGTAAAATCATAAATGTCAGATGAAACTGTAGTATTAAACTGGATAAGCCAGATAGAGCAAATTAAACTTTAGGTTGAAAACCTGGAGGAGAAGGATAAAGCGAATTGACCTGCAGAATGAAAAGTCAGTTCAATTACTAGTATTAAAGACGTTGAAGATGAGGGACTAGAGATATAGATATAATTGTCATGAATTTGGTGTAACAGTGGGATGAAACTATCCAGCCGGTTAAGGAACATTCACGTTAGCTGTGTTAAACACAAAGGGTTAAGAATAGAGATGTCTCTTGTTGTGGCAAACAGAAGACAAGTTATAACACAGGGTTAACAACAGAGGATGTCTCTTGTAGTGAAAAAAAGAAGACAAGTAATAACATCGGTTTAATAATACAGGATGTCTCATGTAGTGGGAAACAGAAGTCAAGTTATAACACATGGTTGACAACAGATGAAGTATCTTGTGGTTAAAAACAGAAGACAAGTCATAACACAGAGTTAATAACGCAGGATGTATCTTATAGTGGGAAACAGAAGACACTTCATAACACAGAGTTAACAATAGAGGATGTTAACGTAGGACAAGATAACAGAAGGAATGACAATACAAGTAATCGTTTGAAAGATGGAATAAAAATAATAGTCTGAAAGACGGAATAGAAATAATAGTCTGAAAGACGGAATAGAAATGATAGTCTGAAAGATTGACAACAGAAGTTTAGTCTGAAAGATTGACAACATAAGTATTATTCTGAAAGAACGACAACAGAAGTAATGGTCTGAAAGACTGACAATAAAAGTAATATTCTGAAAGAATGACAACAGAAGTAATAGTCTGAAAGATTGACAACAGAAGTAATGGTCTAAAAGAATGACAACAGAATTATTATTCTGAAAGAACGACAACAGAAGTAATAGTCTGAATAACTGACAATAAAAGTAATATTCTGAAAGAATGACAACAGAAGTTTAGTCAGAAAGTTTGACAACAGAAGTTTAGTCTGAAAGATTGACAACAGAAGTATTATTCTGAAAGAACGACAACAGAAGTAATGGTCTGAAAGACTGACAATAAAAGTAATATTCTGAAAGAATGACAACAGAAGTTTAGTCTGAAAGAATGACAACAGAAGTTTAGTCTGAAAGAACGACAGCAGAAGTAATGGTCTGAAAGACTGACAATAAAAGTAATATTCTGAAAGAATGACAACAGAAGTTTAGCCTGAAAGATTGACAACAGAAGTATTATTCTGAAAGAACGACAGCAGAAGTAATGGTCTGAAAGACTGACAATAAAAGTAATATTCTGAAAGAATGACAACAGAAGTAATAGTCTGTAAAGAGTACAACAGAATTATTAGATTACTACAGCAAGAAATGTGGCAGGTGTTGCCTTAGACAACAAGAGAAGTTTGAGTGTGTTTATTTTATTTGAAACGAAACGTCATAAAACACCGACATATATGTTATCAGTGACGTCATCATCTTAGTTCAAAGAATGTGAAATGCCCCCCGTAGAGATGCAGCGACCACCGGAGCCGGCTTCTCATTTCCATAATCTGATTACCTTCAACGGTCAGGCCCGATGTCCACTGTTGACCACTAAAACGTGATTTACGTGAGTCCCCATCCCTCCACCAACAGTATTCATGCCTCCTTGATTTGACGTCAGCCACGGGAGTCCTTCTTACACATCCGCCGACACTGTGTACCATTTGTTGTTGTTTTTTATGTAGATTCTCGTCACTCCTATATCTTCCTACACAGATCCGAATCCACGAGCCTGCAGGTGTACCAGATATCAGATCTTTATGATTGCTTGGCAATAGTGAAGAAAAACAAACATGTGAACAGTCATAACCGTGAATGTTTTTTTTACCCTTATCTCTCCGAGATTAGCCTACCTGTGTGGCCCTACCTTATTAACCTGCCTGTCTCCCGTCGGTGGTAGCTTACTCGGCTGCAAGCACATCTATGCCCACGCAAAAAACGTGATGTACGACGTTGGATACATTCAATGAAACAAATAAATAAAATCACAAAATTATATGAAGTTTATGCATCGTAAGTATATGCATAAATGCATAAACTACCAACACAAAAATAGTATATAATATATGTATACTGACATAGTTCTTCTCCGATTTCCTCTGAAGATGGCAGCACATTAAGAGCAGAAACATTAAAGAAAACAATTTAGTTCATTGATATCTAGTAACAAAACTAAATAATTGTTAGAGTTAGGTGAACGTATAGGCTACTAACCACATAACGTTAGTTAGATAGATGGATAGATAATGAAGTTAGGTAACCGTATAGGCTACTAACCACATAACGTTAGCTGGCTAGTTAGATAGATGGATAGATAATGGAGTTAGGTAATCGTATAGGCTGTTAACCACATAATGTCAGCTAGCTAGTTAGATAGGAGGATAGACAATGGAGTTAGGTAATCGTATAGGCTACTAACCACATAACGTTAGCTAGCTAGTTAGATAGATGGATAGATAATGGAGTTAGGTAATCGTATAGGCTGTTAACCACATAATGTCAGCTAGCTAGTTAGATAGGAGGATAGATAATGGAGTTAGGTAATCGTATAGGCTACTAACCACATAACGTTAGCTAGCTAGTTAGATAGATG
>NW_013672284.1:0-1637 GCF_000517525.1 Limulus polyphemus
GGTAAAGTTACACTATATGATTGAATAATGTAGAGTGTTTTGTAAGTCTAATCATCGGTAAAGTTACACTATATGATTGAATAATGTAGAGTGTTTTGTAAGTCTAATCATCGGTAAAGTTACACTATATGATTGAATAATGTAAAGTGTTTTGTAAGTCTAATCATCGGTAAAGTTACACCATATGATTGAATAATGTAGAGTGTTTTGTAAGTCTAATCATCGGTAAAGTTACAGTTTTAATTGTTCTGATAATTTAAGTCAAGTGTTATTTTTCGTTCAGAGGTAGTGTAATACATCTTTAGTTTTTAACAGCAACAATAACTTCAGAGGTGGTGTAATACGTCTTTAGTTTTTAACAGCAACAATAACTTCAGAGGTGGTGTAATATGTCTTTAGTTTTGCAACAATAACTTCTGGGGTGGTGTAATACGTCTTTAGTTTTGCAACAATAACTTCAGGGGTGGTGTAATATGTCGTTAGTTTTGCAACAATAACTTCAGAGGTGGTGTAATATGTCTTTAGTTTTGCAACAATAACTTCAGGGGTGGTGTAATATGTCGTTAGTTTTGCAACAATAACTTCAGAGGTGGTGTAATATGTCTTTAGTCTTTCGTTGTGTTTTCTTGCTGTAGTTTCTCCCCATGATTACTGTTTAGTGTTTTATTTGTTTAATTATCGTTATATTTAGCAACTGTACTTTGAAAATGCATAAAGACTGATGTAAATTCATTTTATCCTGCATTGGATACTGTAGATGGAATCTGATAGAATTCCGAAACGCTTATCCATGTCCCCTTTTTGTCAATAAACAATGTTGTATATCATAAGTGTCGTAATCTTATTTATAATCTAACTTCAGAGGTGGTGTAATACGTCTTTAGTTTCGCAACAATAACTACAGAGGCAATGTGAAAGAATCTGTACTTGAGTAATATATTTTCGACCGGAAGTGAGGTCCTCTCGGTCATCTTTATGACGGAGAGGGGGCCGAAAACACTATAGGGGCGATGTCTGCACTGTGGCTCCGCTGGACCCCTCGCGCACGGGTCGCGAGACGCCGTGACGCAGATAAGGCTGCGTGTGTTCCAGACTTGCTAGTAAGCAGATCAATTTCCTCTGTGTACATGTTTGTGTGGTGGAGCGAGAATTAAAGGGTCCAGATACTTGTGACATTAGACATAAGATGGATGGTAGTAGAGCTGTAATGTCCCGTCACATTACTTCCGGTGTGTTACTGGGAGAAGGGGAACCGCGAGACTGGTGCCACACATATTCAGAGTAGTAATAATCAACTAAGATTTAACTTAATAGTGTTTTGAAGTTACATTTTATATGTGCACGTTCTTCATTTTTTATTACTAGATTGAATACATTTTATTTAAATCTATTTAACCATATGTTATGTAAAAGAAGTGTCGTAGTACTTTCCCAAGTGTTTCAAGGCAGTCTTCAGTAATTATTTCTATCTATAGTACTTTCCCAAGTGTTTCAAGGCAGTCTTCAGTAATTATTTTTATTTATAGTACATTCCCAGGGGTCTCAAGGCAGTCTTCAGTAATTATTTTTATCTATAGTACTTTCCCAAGTGTTTCAAGGCAGTCTTCAGTAATTATTTTCATCTATAGTACTTTCCC
>NW_013672284.1:2310-8946 GCF_000517525.1 Limulus polyphemus
GGCAGTCTTCAGTAATTATTTCTATCTATAGTACTTTCCCAAGGGTCTCAAGGCAGTCTTCAGTAATTATTTCTATCTATAGTACTTTCCCAAGGGTCTCAAGGCAGTCTTCAGTAGTTATTTCTATCTATAGTACTTTCTCAAGGGTCTCAATGCAGTCTTCAGTAATTATTTCTATCTATATGTTGTCTAAAACCTTACTTAATGTCTGTTACTTCAGTTTGCTAACAGTGGACAAATTAATTATTTGAACTGATCAATAACTTTTGTTTCCATGATGATTAGTATGCTCAGACTGTGAATTTGAGGATTTGTGGTTCGAATCTCGTTGTCGCAAAATCTCTCTCCGCAACTTGAGGGCGTGGGTGCGATATAAGAGTGACTGTCAAATCATGCTAATTGTTGAAACGAACGTAGCGCAGTAGTTGTCGGTGGATGCTGTTTACCAGCTGCCTTCCCTCTTGTCTATCAGTTTAACATTAGGAAGGGTTCAAGGTATAAATTATCATAACGTGGTTATGTGCAGCTCATTGGAGGACAAAATTTTATCACTGCATATTGTCCAAGAAAGAAAGAAAAGGCTTCAACACTTCACGTGATTTTAAATTAATTATATTCAAGTAATCAGAAAAATCACTTGTAGAGCTCAAAAATGGATAAAAATATTCAATGTGACTCGAAACTATCGCGAACTTTCATCAAATAGAGTATAACTTTAAAAGATTTTTACCACACAACCTTTTTGTATTTCACCGACTGACCACCAGAGGGCGGTTGCAGCGATAATTTTTCCTTATTATATACATTGGTTCTGCATAGATAGCCCTTATGTAGATTTTGCGCGAAAGTTTGAAACAAATAAATAAACAAAACTACATACATACCATGATAACAGTTTCGGGTTTTCTTCATTTCTATGTCACCTAAAGAAGTTACAAATTGGGTACATTTTCAAGGTACTTACACAGTGTTAAAGGGTTTCTGACAGAAAAGTGAGATAACTCATTATGTTGGTAAGAACTGCAGCTATACATCAGTGAGTCCACACAGTAGCTTCAAATATTTAGTGTCATTAGTTAAACCACCAGAAAAACTACATACATACCATGATAACAGTTTCGGGTTTTCTTAATTTCTATGTCACCTAAAGAAGTTACAAATTGGGTACATTTTCAAGGTGCTTACACAGTGTTAAAGGGTTTCTGATAGAAAAGTGAGATAACTCATTATGTTGGTAAGAACTGCAGCTATACATCAGTGAGTCCACACAGTAGCTTCAGATATTTAGTGTCATTAGTTAAACCACCAGAAAAACTACGTACATACCATGATAACAGTTTCGGGTTTTCTTCATTTCTATGTCACCTAAAGAAGTTACAGATTGGGTACATTTTCAAGGTACTTACACAGTGTTAAAGGGTTTCTGACAGAAAAGTGAGATAACTCATTATGTTGGTAAGAACTGCAGCTATACATCAGTGAGTCCACACAGTAGCTTCAGATATTTAGTGTCATTAGTTAAACATAAAAACTACATCGTGTAATCATCAGCTAGACAAAAAACTACATCGTGTAATCATCAGCTAGACATCGTCGTAGTTAACGGATTTTCGGTCGTAATCCCAATAATAACTCACGATCTAAATTAGTCCTACTTACTCCAACGGTTCAAAACAAAATAAGAATTAAGTTTCATTATAATTTTAAAAGTTTTAAACAGTAAGATCTATTTAAAAAAAAAGATCAAACATTTACTAAATCACAAACCACGAGAATATTTTTTGTTTAGTTGCAGAGACTAAGCATCTTAAAATTTAACAAACAACAAATGGCAGAGAAGAAGAGAAATCATTCCACCTGTTTCTAATTTCCTTCATACTTTAGGAAACAAGAGTATAACTTTTCAAACCAGAAAGGCCTCTGGTGGATCGGTGGTATACAAGCTTGAGGGTTTATAAGGGTAAAATTCGGATATCTATCCCTACAGTGCAGGTAACCTATTAAGTGGCATTGTGCTACAAAATAACAATTAAACAAGAAAAGTAGCCCTCCTTTAATAAATATGTTTTCTTGTGCGCCCCTATTTTTATTTTTATGAGTGAAAAGAGTAAGTTAAGTGACGAGATATAACAGAATGCTGTATGTGTTGTAGTAATTACTTTTATTTTTTTTAATGAAAAAATATTAAAACGCTTATTTTTGCATTATTGCACTGTTGACTCTACCATAATCGCTCGCGTCCCCTGAGGGGGCGGGGGCACACTTTGACAAACACTGTTGTGAACCATAATACTTTTTTTTTGTCTTTACATTTTATATACTGTTCGGTTTGTAATAACATTTTTACATATATTTTATTCACGTTCCACAGACGTTCACTTAATACCGCTCACATTTTGTTAAACAAGTACGTTATTTTTTCTTTCCTTCTTTCGATGTGTTCTCCATTGACTCAGCGGTAAGCCTAAGGGCTTATAACGTTACCAATCGGCTTTCGATACTAGTGGTGGGCAGAGCAAAAATAGCCCATTGTTTAACTTTGTGCTTAGCAACATACAAATAAATTATTTCGATGTATTTAAAAAAACAAAAACAATCTTGTTTACTGTCTGAATGCCTTTGTCAGGCAATATATTTCACGCCACCTAATGGATACTGAGTGAACTAATAACTTACTTTTCGCTTAATTTGGAAACATTTCGTACTGTTTCCAGAATGGGTTCTTGTTATACCTATTCATGCAGATTGAGAGAGAGGTGAAATGTTTCATGTAAAATGTATTTTGAGTCCACATTTTTTGCTTCTGTTTTCGACAGAGGGAGTTTGTTTGTTCGTTTGAAGTTAAGCACAAAGCAACACAATAGGCTATCCGTGCTCTGCCCACCACGTGTATCGAAACACGGATTCTACCGTTATAAGCCCGCAGACATACCGCTGTGCCATTGGAGGGGGGGGGGCAGAGAGGGAGGCTGAATGACCGTAAAAACAGAAAGGAAATACTACAATGGTACTGCACACTAATTAAAACGACGCTATTGTTGTTTCGAATTTTCGCGTAAAGTTACACAATATCAGTCCACATTTTGATATGACTGACTAGAGGGAAGGCAGCTAGCCACAGCACCTAATGCCAACTCTTGGACTACTCTTGTCTGACCGAATAGTGTGGTTTACCCGTTACTCTTATGACCCACTCAATGTCCCAAAGTTCTGAGCGCATTTATTTGCGGCAACGATTCGCGAACCGTGAATCCTCGGTAGCACTATCCAGCACGCTAGACACTAGGCCACGCCCAGTTCAGAATTATAATGTTCACACAGAAAAACAAGCGCGAGCCCTTGCGGCACTACAGTCGTTCACAGACGCTGTAAATAACAAAACAGGAATTAACTGCTAATGCAGATAACGATACATCGCCGACGTAACGACTCAACGCCCACATAAAATAACCGACGTAACGACTCAACGCCCACATAAAATAATGTAACTACACGTCACACTCTATAGCAGGCAGAAAGCCAAGATAAAATGACGTCATTGTGGTTCTGGTCGAGGAACAAAAATCACGATTCTCCTTCCTGTCTACACGAAATTATGAGTTATTATTTCACTAAGAACGAGATAATTGTTGCTTTACTTCTAAACATTATTTACGTTTGATAGTGGGGAGTTCTTCCACCAATGTCATGATTACGGCCCCCCACAAAGAAAGGGGAATTCTTTGTTAAAACAGCATCATAAAATAAGTTGTATTGATTATGTAGTTATTTACAGTGATTCACTACTCCCCATAACCAGAACACTAGTGCGCAGAATCGTTCACAGTGATTCACTGCTGCGCATAACCAGCACTGTTGTGCCCAGAATCATTCAAAGTGATTCACTACTGCACATAACCATAACACTTGTGCTTAGAATCGTTCACAGTGATTCACTGCTGCGCATAACCAGCACTGTTGTGTCCAGAATCATTCAAAGTGATTCACTACTGCACATAACCATAACACTTGTGCGCAGAATCGTTCACAGTGATTCACTGCTGCGCATAACCAGCACTGTTGTGCCCAGAATCATTCAAAGTGATTCGCTACTGCGCATAACTGTGCATAAATTATTTTCTACGTGAAAATACAAAAGCCAATCCTGTGAACGATAGTTTCGAGACTGAATATCGTAATAATTTAGAATTCCCGTAGTTATTTTCATATTGTTGTTTTATAAGAACAATTATTTTGGATTTCAAGACGCACTGTTAAGTTTCTGTCCTTCGGTTTGGACTGGATCCTGTAGATTCTTATAATACTGACGTAAAGTATTAGAACACTTTACCCAAATTATTATTATTGAAGGTTTTTTGGTGTTTTTTTTTAGGGTTGTTAGATGTTGTTAGGTTTCTTGTCCATGAATATGAATCGTATTGCTTATATAATAACACGATAAACTGAAGGTAAATGATAGTGTTTATTTATAACACAAGGGGACGCATATAAACGCTTCGGAATTCAACAGATCGTGAAACTTCGTTTTCCTCCGAACACGACGATACATTGACCTGTTACATTAATATTCAAATCTTGTGTGAATTTTGTGTTCGAATGGCATGTCGTGGCGTTGACACAGTCTATCGGGAGTTTTATGTTTTATGATGTAAAACGTCTTACATAATTCGTTGGTTGGTTGTTTGGTGGTTTATGGCGCAAAGCAACTAGGCTATCTGCGTCAAACAACCGGTAAAAAAAGTAAAAGTAAATTGTAGTAAAATGTAAAAATCAAGTGAGTTAAAACCAACATAACAAATAAAAGAATTAAATAGAATTAAAAAGACCAATTGTTCTTAAAAAATTTAAAATACAATCAAGTTGGACAGTGTCACCATCCCCAATGATACTGTCCAACGTCAGGGGTCTTTCGTATTTATTCGTCGTTATAAGGGCCATGTTCGTTATCATATATTCATATTCAATGTATAAAGTGGTGCTACGTGGGATAAGGAAGCGATGAGATAGAGCTTGATTATACTGCCGGTAGAGGACGCTCAATTAAAAAAGTGAAGATAGATAAAAGAGGGATGAGGATTGAAAAATAAAAAAACTATGTGACAAGAACCACGAAAAACCGGTTAGACAAGAAAGTAATAACTTAGGAGATATATGAAAGGTAACAATAGTGAACTAGGGTCCCCGAAAGTGTCCTGTTTCACGCGTAAATATAACCCAAATTAATGGTAACAAATATATTTTTTCTTCCTCTTAAAGTTCACATGTCATGCTTTGTTGTAGCCTACGAAGTGCATAATTCTTCCCGTGATTCATGGCATGCGCACGTTTTACTGACGTCACGACAATACAGATTTCAACGTGACGTCATTTTAGTGTCTACTGACTGACTGACAGACAACACACTACTGTATAGTGATGCGAGTGGTTAAAATATGCGACCCCCTCCAGGCGGTCTTCGGCCCTCTTTCGGAGAAATGAGCTATAATAAGAGACTGGCAACTAAAGTATAAGGAAACTTTTAAAAATGAAAAAAAAACAAATGTTAAAACAATAACTAACTAGATTACGTGGATGTGATTATATTATTGTTTAGGAAATGGGGAAAAAAATAATGACGTAAGCAACAAGGAAGGTTTAAAAGATACGGTATAAGTTATATCTTCAAATTATTCGCGTATCTAATACAACTGTACGAATGAATACTAAGGAACTTTGACTGGAGAGAGAGATGTTTACTGTGACGGGAAGATACAGAACACCCCACAGCTCTAAAGATAAGAAAACCAGCAGCAATGCTTGACAAAACAAATACTTAAGCTTGGGTCTTTGAAAGTCCTCTCAAGATCACGTGTTTTTTGTTATGCAGTCTGTTTCCTCCCTGGGCAGCACGTGTTTCAGAGCGTGAAGCGCGTTCTTCCAAGGGAAGGAAGTATAAAACTTTTATGTTTTAAAATTTCAACACCAGGGGATTTTTTTTTATTATCTCTTCTTAATTAATGCACGAGTAAATTTGCCTTTAAAAATAAAGACGACCTTATGTCGTCACAAGGCTAATTAGTTAATGAATAATGAATCATTACGTTAGACGTCAAAGTGGCATGAATGTCGCGGTAAACACGTGTTATTTATTCATCAATGTAGCTCAAATTATTCGAGTGTTTTATTTATATTTATTTGCAATATTTGAACGCCATGATATAAAATAATCCATCTTTCCAACCATCCCTCTATCTGTCTGTCTAAACTCTAACAGTTTAACTTTTGTTGACTGATGACATGGGTGCTCTCCTGATGATCCTGTCACGCACGTTTGTGCTTGTTGTGTACTGCACGATGTCTGTTTCCAATCAGCGGCTAAAATTTATCAATGAAAGACGTGTGTGGGGTGTGGTCGTGTGCCTGACATGATACATAACGTGGGGAGGCACGAGCTCAGCATTTCAACCTCCAACAGAATACGTTTATATCAGCGCGGTATTGTTGGAGAAATGACACCAAATTTCACAGGACGTTGTTATGTAGTTATATTAGGGTAAACTTGTTTTTATTATCTTATGGATGGGTACCAAACCTCACAACCCGAATAGTGTAATTCCAACAGCAAGCCCTTGTTGTTGTACTCTGGTTAGTGTAATT
>NW_013672284.1:9946-11072 GCF_000517525.1 Limulus polyphemus
TCCAACAGTAAGCCCTGTTGTTGTACTCTGGTTAGTGTAATTCCAACAGCAAGCCATGTTGTTGTACTCTGGTTAGTGTAATTCCAACAGCAAGCCATGTTGTTGTACTCTGGTTAGGGTAATTCCAACAGCAAGCCCTGTTGTTGTACTCTGGTTAGTGTAATTCTAACAGCAAGCCCTGTTGTTGTACTCTGGTTAGTGTAATTCTAACAGCAAGCCCTGTTGTTGTACTCTGGTTAGTGTAATTCTAACAGCAAGCCCTGTTGTTTAGCTTTAGTTTTACGGGGTTATAACCACGAGAATTTAAAAAAAAATAACATGAGTTTGGGCGAGAGGGATAAAGGATTGATCAAATGTTTGGTTCCTTCTCAACACGACATTTACAGCTAAAAACACTAGTTTACTTTAATACGTCAAACCTGAACAATTACAAAAAGGGTAAAAGGTTTAAAAGAATAAAGCGAGCTGTTAGATAAGTCTTCCGTTTTAAACAAGACAGATGAGGACGGGCGTGTGGCTAAAGATTGGCTTGCCCGGACTTTGAATCCGAGGGTTCATGGTTCGCGATCCATTGTCGCAAAAACGCGCACTTTATTTTGGGGCCATTAGTGCCCTGTAAGACTGGTGGTCAAATCTCACGATTCGGTCAGACAATAATAGCCCCAAAAGTTAGGGTGAGTGCTGCCTTCCCTTTAGTGTATCAGTTCCAAATTATGGCAGGTTGCCTTTATGAAGCTTAGCGCAAAAATAAAGATACTGTGTAAACAAAACTTAGATACACCATTTGATCACTTTCAAACAATGTTAATGATGGGTATAAAGGTGTCATTTGATCACTTTCAAACAATGTTAATGATGGGTATAAAGGTGTCATTTGATCACTTTCAAACAATGTTAATGATGTGTATAAAGGTGTCATTTGATCACTTTCAAACAATGTTAATGATGTGTATAAAGGTGTCATTTGATCACTTTCAAACAATGTTAATGATGTGTATAAAGGTGTCATTTGATCACTTTCAAACAAAGCTGTGGTAGAAGTTACAGAACTTAGAGCTGTGGTAGAAGTTACATAACTTAGAGCTGTGGTAGAAGTTACATAACTTAGAGCTGTGGTAGAAGTTAC
>NW_013672284.1:12072-16705 GCF_000517525.1 Limulus polyphemus
GTTACAAAACTTAGAGCTGTGGTAGAAGTTACATAACTTAGAGCTGTGGTAGAAGTTACATAACTTAGAGCTGTGGTAGAAGTTACATAACTTAGAGCTGTGGTAGAAGTTACAGAACTTAGAGCTGTGGTAGAAGTTACAGAACTTAGAGCTGTGGTAGAAGTTACAGAACTTAGAGCTGTGGTAGAAGTTACAGAACTTAGAGCTGTGGTAGAACTTACAGAACTTAGAGCTGTGGTAGAAGTTTTAGAAATGTTGTCCCCTACATCTAATTAAAATAATAAAACTGGAAATGTACCCTCTACTAAATGTTTGATTAATTTGTGTTTAAGCACAAATTTACACAATGTGCTATCTACGCTGTGCCCACCATGGGTATAGAAACCCGGGTTTTAGTATTATAAGCCCACAAGCTTTCCACTGAGCAGCTGTTCTATAACTATAGCTTTGTTTTCAATGTTTAGAGGCGTGGCTGTCCTCTCCCGAATACATCTTAGGTTACATCAAAATATGTTCGCCGTTGGCTCAGCAGTAAGTCTCAGGGGCTTATAACACTAACAACCGGGTTTAGGTACCCGCGATAGGTAGAGCACAGCTAGTCTATTGTATAGCTTTGTTTTTATTTGTTAGTTTGTTCTTAAGCACAAACATTAAAACGGTTTTTTAATCTAACTTGACAAGAACAATTAATCATGTCATTAGACAAGAACAATTAATCCATTCTATCGATTCCGAAGTTAGTTACACAACATCTTGTGGACGGTTGTCATGACAACAGTCGTGAAAACTACCGCATCCTCGTTGTTATAAGGAATTAAGAGTGAAGACTTTGGAGAACGCTGGAACGGATTGTTAATCTTAAGTTAAGCTGTCAAACAATAACAGAGGCGAAGTTGTACACACCTTCTTTAAAGACCATCCATTACCTTCCAGTACTGTGGTTGTATCAGCGGCTTCCCAGTGCTCAGACAATACAGTCAGTAAGCGACCAGAAACGGTCTCTTTCATGTGAACGTTTTTTTGTTTAGTTGTAGTTTTTTTTTTTTTTTTTTTTTTTGCTCAACAACGTTTTCAGAGAATGCAGGTCATTTGTTTAAACCCCATTTGAAGTTACCGTATAGGCAGAGCAACAAAAACCTCTTTTATGAGATGTTTGTAGGCCCATCCTAACTCTATTGTTGAATAAAGCAAATTCAGTGCTTTTGTTAACAGGGCTGTGTTGTTGTTTTTTTATGACTTTTTCACATGTTCTGTCCGCTCTTTGGGGGCGGGGGGTCTTTCAGCAAATGTACAACTTGTAAGGACCCTTGCTGCTTTCTCTCCGCTTTCCTTCCTCTGGAATGTGGTTGGTTACACATTACTGGTTGATAATATCGCAGTCCAGCTGGACTTGGAAGGATTTTCAAAACTAAAGAAAGAGATGAATACATGAAGTGTAGAAAATAACTCGAGTGAAATTCTGTGCTTAATACCTACTCTCTCACCCCACCCAGAAGAGAATGATGCAATAAAACCTAGTAATAAGTCTTAATATCTTAATAGCAGCTGGATCTCTTCATGATATCCACCAATACATTAAATCTGATTATTTGAAATTATGTTAAGATGTTTCGCGTTACATAAGACTGTCACGTTCTCAGCTATTTCTTTTCTAGTTGATATTTACGAAGCAGTGTCAGTTGTTGATGGTGTGTCACTGATTTTCAGATAGTTTAGTATATGATGAATTATATGCTGTAGAAGCAACTACTGATCAAAAGGTTTCATCTCTGTAATAATTCGGATACCCTAGAAACTGGAACGTTTCAATGTTTTGCTAATAGTCTCTACGTCGCATACTCTTGACAACGAGGGTTTCATTATTCTTCTACGAGACATTTTCCTTAAAGAATCAGATGCGCTGCTCACTCTCCATAAAAGTATCGGCCTTCAACAGAATTCCCATAAAAGCATTTTATTCATCTTCTGTAAAGGGGGTAGCTTCAATAGCAAAAATCACCATCCGTTTATCCTCATTGAGAATATCGTGAACCATTGATCCTCATTAAGAAAATCATGAACCGTTGATCCTAATTGAGAAAATCGTGAACCATTGATCCTCATTAAGAAAATCATAAACCATTGATCCTCATTGAGAATATCGTGAACCATTGATCCTCATTAAGAAAATCATGAACCGTTGATACTGATTGAGAAAATCATGAACCATTGATCCTCATTAAGAAAATCATGAACCATTGATCCTCATTAAGAAAATCATGAACCATTGATCCTCATCGCTTCTGACAAGTTAAACAACAACAAAAAAAAAACAAACCGTCAGCTAAGGGGACCACCTGTCTATAGTTTGGTTCATTAGATCTAATATGTAACTTTAAAATAATAATGTAGTTAAACAGTAACTAAGACCTCGTATCTTAATCAGTGGTGCTCAAAGTGTATTCCGCAGCCCAACTGGTGGTGCGCCTGCTGGTGTAAAATTCAAATCACCGACGCGCAACGCCACGGTCGAGGCCATACGAGAGAATGGAACATGTGGGTTAGGACTGATCTAAATGTTTGTTAATAAAGAATTAGAAAAACTTCACGTATAAGGATTAACCCATAAATAAAAAAAAGAATGAAACCACATTTTGATAGAATTTAAAGATAAAAATAAATTTGTATTGTGTTTTTGAGTTGCTTCGGAATATGTTATACGTTATGTTGTTGTTTTTCTCAGTTTTTGCTACATTCTTCGGATAAGAAGAAAGAGTGCACCATAGAGTGCAGCAGAGCTAATCCCATACTCGTCTGCGCTACTGATGGACGTACTTACCGGTCTCTCTGTGAGATAGAGCGTGCAAAGTGTGAGGGTCATCCTATTGAGGTGAAGCATCATGGAAAGTGTCCTGGTAAGTGTTTTTAGTTTGGTATTGGTGTTCTTAGAACAGTGCCTAGCGTCTTGGGTACGTACTGTGGTGTTCTTACATGAACACATGATTTCATGAAGGTAATAATGTGTGAGAGTAAGGGTTAAAATAACTATGTTCGAGGTCACGTGCTATTCTTGACACTCGTTGTTCGAGCATGCTCAGTCTGATTGCTATGATTTCGCGCTATTGCTAGACTGTTGTAATAATTCCAAAAAATTTAAAACACTTTCCACAGAAGTTGGAGCTGAATCGGGAGACTTGGTATACATGTTATCGGATATGAGATAAAACTAATGTTTTCAATTTCTTCATCTGTAGATTTCGAGGTGCTGTTTGAAGCTTTGAAATTTTCGCTTGTAAACCTTTAACTCTTTGATTACCATCTTGTTAATAGTACCGGAAAGTATGCTCAGATTCATTAAAATAACTCTTTGGGTCGGAAGGTCCTCTTTCCCTCACTTTGCATGAGAAGGGGTTGCTCCCGATTGGGTTTAGTTGGTATTTCAGAGTCTGCTGTCCTAACTAAAACCGTACGTCTAAACGTGGCGTCGTTAAACTGTGGAGTAGTCAAATATATACGTGTTAAAGATCCCCTTCGTGACGTCAAGTTCACACCAGTGACATCACACCGTTGCATTAATATATACTAATCCTTCAAATAAAGTGTAGTTAAACATCTAAATATTAGGTTGAAGCTGAAACCCTTCCAGACAATATTCCGGTTTCAACTGGAATCTTTAATAACAACTTTTAGTCAATTTCTGATACAACACTTGAGAAGGAGAGAGATACGAAGATACAGTCGCAAGTTTTAAACAGCGCACCTACGTCATAAGGTCGTCATAGCAACTATTGAGGTCATTATCGAGCTCTCTAAATCTTAGACGAATCGAGATACAAACTTGGTATTCTCAGTCACGTGCGAGATGAAGTTTGCGTGACACAAAAGTTTGACCCCAACCAACTTACCCTGCTGTCATGCGTGCGTTTTGCTAGTCGTGCTGGTGAACAACATTCATTGACAAAAAAAAAAAAATTCACACGAGATAGAGTAATGTGCAATAAGCCAAGCTAACAGGTTTTGTAGGGAGGCTGGAAAGGTGGCTTGTACTTTGATTTAATTTTGTAGTATTTTTAATGGCGTTATTCTGACTCAGTGCCTTGTAAATGTTATGGTTCTGATTTATCGTGCCCCTGTTAAGGCACGGCCCAAGGTTGAATTTAGCCCGGTTAGTATGTGTGTGTGTGTGTGTTGGTAACTGATATGTGTATAAGTTTTTATTACGTTCTTGGGGGTAATGATGGAATAAGGCAAATTGGTAGTTTTACAAGTTATTAGAAATCAAACATTCAGGGTAAACGCTCTTGGTAACGCCATTTTAATATTGGTTTTTGTCTTCAGTGTTATGTCCACCAACTTACCGCTAAGCCATCGGCGATGTGCTTTCTAAAACGTAGAAAATGTTAGGGATGTCAGCTGTAATTAGTAGGTAAAATAACCTACGGATCAGCTGTAATTAGTAGGTAAAATAACCTACGGATCAGCTGTAATTAGTAGATAAAATAACCCACGGATCAGCTGTAATTAGTAGATAAAATAACCCACGGATCAGCTGTAATTAGTAGGTAAAATAACCCACGGATCAGCTGTAATTAGTAGGTAAAATAACCCACGGATCAGCTGTAATTAGTAGGTAAAATAACCCACGGATCAGCTG
>NW_013672284.1:17567-20740 GCF_000517525.1 Limulus polyphemus
GTTTTATTAACAGCAACAATATAGTCTCTGCTGTTTGTTAAACCAATGTTGTTGTTTTATTAACAGCAACAATATAGTCTCTGCTGTTTGTTAAACCAATGTTGTTGTTGTTGTTTTACTAACAGCAACAATAAAGTCTCTGCTGTTTGTTAAACCAATGTTGTTGTTGTTTTACTAACAGCAACAATAAAGTCTCTGCTGTTTGTTAAACCAATGTTGTTGTTGTTGTTTTACTAACAGCAACAATAAAGTCTCTGCTGTTTGTTAAACCAATGTTGTTGTTGTTGTTTTACTAACAGCAACAATATAGTCGCCATTGTTTGTTAAACCAAAGTTTTTGATTCTTTTTTAACTGCAATAGTTACAGTCTTTGTGGTGTGTTAATTCAGGCCTCTCCCCTTTTTAACGATACATTTGCTATATGCTTTGACGTTTTGTCAAATTAAGGCTCCGTCTTTAACAGCAGCAATATGGCCTTTGCGTTTTGCCAAATTATTATGATAACGTAATGATGAAGTACTCTGACTTCAATCGTACTGATTTAGAATTAAAATGGTTCAACATTATTCGAATGAATACTTATTACTTATCTTCTTAATTTCAAGCACTCTCAGGGATTATGTACAAAAAAAAAAAAAGATCTATCAAAGAACGTTATAAAATATACACTGTCGCACCTAGTACAGGAAACGTCATTTAGGTACTTGAAGTAGCCAATGACGAACTGAGAATGTTGTTTTCCAGATGTCCACAATATTAACGTCAAGTCTCTCCATTATGTTACTCCAACTTTCGTCAAATAATTGACTTTTTAAAAAACAAAGCTTTACACGAGATTTAACAAACAAATCAAATATGATGCAAGAAAAGATTTTTAAGCCTCGAATGTTTGTGAAACGTTGTTTCTTATCACACGTTCCTCAAGAGGTTTCGGTATTAAACCTTGAATTACACTAAACGATCCCTGTACTTATAACGTCATTCGCTCATCCGTATCCACGAGCCTGGAGAGAGAGATGGCACTGTGTATGATACGTCAAGAACTGAATGCGTTTTGTTTGCTTGTTTTTTATTTTTAGAGTTTTTTTTAGATATAATGCAAGTTTTGTTAATGACGTCACTACCCCTAATTATGTTGGGCATTCGATAATGAAAACGAAGGGTTCGAGCTCTCCAAAACAAGAAAAAGAAGAACAGGAAAAGCAAAATATTAAATACTTTTTGTATTACAACTTGATTCTCTGTTCATCTGTACCTGTAAGGTATGTTGTTAAATCATCACTGTATAAAATACCTTCTAGAGCTGACCTCTGACGTCAGTAATCGCCACTTGTACAAAAAATACTTTCAATAAATGTGATTTATATACATGTATTCATATCGTTGTAAAATTAACTTTTCTTCATTTCATGAAACAGCCCTTACTCTGTATATAGTTCTCCTAAATGGTGGGAATCGGGCGTGGTTTACTGGCTAGCTTTCCAGACTGTAGATGCGTGAGTTTATGGTTTGTGTCCCGTTGCCTCAAAAACCAATCGTGCTCCGCGCTTTTGGGCTATGGATTCGTGATAACAGTGACAACGAAATCCCACTATTCAATTAGCGTAGCTCAGGAGTTGGCGGTTGGTGCTGTTAACTAACTGCTTCCCTGTAGTCTATCACTTCAACTCAGATAGCTCTTGTGTAGCGTTGCGTGAATGTCCGAAAACAAACCGAGGGCGCCCACGTAGTACTTATATTAATTTGAAGTTTGAAAAAAACTGCATCTGTCTTGAGTATATTAGTGAGTGACTTTGATATCTCAGCAAACATCGCCTGCTCTTACACTTTAACCCTGCCCAAAAACCCCCCTTATTACAAGGTCATCTTTCAACCATTGTGAATTTAACTAAGAAGCAGTAAACTAATCTTCGTTGATTAATATTTCATGTTCTGATCGTAAGAATAATAACAGAGCGAAAAGTCTTTTTTTTTTTTAAAGAGACCTTGTTGACCGAACGGAATAATCAACCCCTTAGCAGCCGGGCTGAAACAAAATGACCATTTAAATACGGCATCAGAAAATGCCCTAACAGAAACAGAAAAGTGGCGATGAAACAGGTGACTTCCAATCTTTCTTTTTTCTTCGTAAATGGTCTATGGCTTATCCTACAGAACTGGCAGACTATCGTATCCATGCCAACAATCTGTGACGTAACATTTGTAGGTTTGGCACCTGGTCGTACTCGAGTTAAGAACCGAATCAAGTTTCTTATGAAGTATAAGTACAAGTTTATTGAACAGCAGAGTGGTTACAACTGTCCTTTTTATTAAATGTCGAACTCATTTTTTTTTACATTATTTTAGTTATAAAAATAAACCGTTCATAATTTTAAATAAAAATTAAGGAGTGTTTGGATTAACTCTACAGATTTCTGTTGTCGCTAAACTCGCGCACCTAATTGATCCTTTGTTTTATGTTTGCAACCCCCTCTTTTATAGCCCCTGAAACTTCACCGAGTTCTTTTGTTTATTTTTAGCCGCAGCTCATAGAATGAATCTAAGTCTTTTGGGTTTTTTTTTTCAAGTACAAACTTTTAGCTCATAGCTCCGTCATATCTTGACTGATTTGAAATATAATTACAGTTTTGGACTCGGGAGGACAAACCCTTCCGATTTCAAGGTCTCGTAGATTAATTTACTCTAATTCTAAAATAATTTCAACTTGAGGGTAGGCTGGTAGAGATCCTGATGAGTAATAAAACTGAATTCGCTAAACGCGCGCCCGACGCTTGGTACAAAAATACAGATAATAAAAAAAAAAGGGAGAAAAAAGGTCTCATAGATTATTTTACTCTAATCCTGCCTAAAAGAATTTCAAGTGCCGAAGCTATTGAGGATTCCCTCTTGTTTGATGATAGACTAAACTGTGTCATGACAGTTGTAAATACCTCTTCCGTATCATCATCTGGAACAAGACGTCAAACTCAGCACGAGCACCAAACACACTGTGCTGAATCGTCAACTCTTAGGCTAAAACTGGGATGACTCACAGTACAGTAGATTGTAGTGGCGGGATGTAGTGGGTGACGAAATTTGGACTATTTCCGTTACATGATAAATCAAGAATGCAAGCGTATCGAACGAAGCGAACAGTACACGGTATATATATATATATATATATATATATATAT
>NW_013672284.1:21706-23495 GCF_000517525.1 Limulus polyphemus
TTATGAGGAAACGTGTTAATAAGATATTTTACACGGTACTTAATATACTATGTTAAGAAATTAGTTGTATAAAGCTAAATAAAAAATATGCCGTTTTGAAACTCTTTATTGCATCCTGTAAATGAAAGAATTTGTTTTTAATACACTTTCCATTGATATATAAATAACCTTTTTTCCTCATATTACCTAAATGATGACTTTAACAACTATTCAGTGCCCTCTGGTGTCATGGCTAACGGAAGACGAAAAACCGTCATTGATAACGATGCCACCCGCCAAATAAGGCGTTTCCCTTGTACAGGATTCTAATTGGTTCGAAGTGAACTTACGAGAAAACTAACAGAGGCCGGTTATTCACTAAATTCTGCCCGTGGATCGGAAGGGTCACTAAGTGTCAGGAAAACTCAACACTGTGCCTAAAAGAACACAGCTTCCATTATGAAGCACGTCTCACGCTTTGACTTTATTGTCTTTCATTTGCCAGATTTTATCAGCTTCTGAAAGCTGCCTGGAATTTCACGAGAAGATTGCATTACCGCGTGATGTACTCTGCAATCCTGTTTCCTTATAAGGTAAAATCTCGTGCAAACACGCGCGTTTAACGTCGAAAACAGTTTTCCCTCGCTTTAAGATAGAAACGTTTATTATGATCATCTTCATAAAAATAAGTCAAATATTTGTCAAGACGGTTTCAAGTATGCTAACTGTGGAAATATCTCATCCGTCTGTATGAGGGAATTGCATGGCTGTTTCCATAATTTTGTCAAAAATATTCATATTTATCCGAAAAATACGTGTCATAAATTAAATCACACCAAAACAGAAATTGTCTTAAGAATGAAGATTAAGAGTCATGTCTGACATTGGGCTGACCACTCAATGAACAAAATTCGAAATGTTTTATTTCAGGGGTTTACAAGCGATTTCTAACGTAGGATTGACTCCTCAATGGACAGTATTCCAAATGTTTTATTTCAGGGGTTTACAAGAGATTTCTAATGTAAGATTGACTCCTCAATGGACAGTATTCCAAATGTGTTATTTCAGGGGTTTACAAGAGATTTCTAATGTAAGATTGACTCCTCAATGGACAGTATTCTAAATGTGTTATTTCAGGGGTTTACAAGAGATTTCTAATGTAGGATTGACTTCTCAATGGACAGTATTCCAAATGTTTTATTTCAATTACCAATTCTCTGTATGGATGTCAATTAATTTTCAGGTTTAGCCTTCAATATGATTCAGCAGGGTGCATTACTAAACAAATACTGAAAAAACAAAACAATTATTTTTCTCTTTGCATGCTTCCTATCTTACCTGTATCTTCGTTATTTTCTGTTTTCTTCCATTTCTCAGCTTTTTCTCTTTTCAGTTCACACTTCTACTCGTTCTTTCTCTGAATGAAGGAAGATAAAAAGAACTAAAGTCCTTTTTACTGTTTTCCTTTTCTTTCCTACTGTCACGTTTGTCTTTCGCCCAATATTTGTCTCTGTTTATTAATTTTTTAGTGTCATTGTTGGCGTTTTCTATTTATCATCAGTTTATAACTTTCCGAGTGTCTTTGTATATAATACCATAAGTTCAGCTATAAACAGCGTGTCTTTGTATATAAAACCATAAGTTCAGCTATAAACAGCGTGTATTTGTATATAGCACCATAAGTTCAGCTATAAACAGCGTGTATTTGTGTATAGCACCATAAGTTCAGCTATAAACAGCGTGTATTTGTATATAGCACCATAAATTCAGCTATAAACAGCGTGTATTTGTATATAGCACCATAAGTTCA
>NW_013672284.1:24495-25561 GCF_000517525.1 Limulus polyphemus
AGCGTATATTTGTATATAATACCATAAGTTCAGCTATAAACAGCCTATATTTGTATATAGTACCATATGTTCAGCTATAAACAGCGTGTCTTAAGATTCAGATGTTTTACAGTGTCTCACTTCTGTTTACATCCCGATATTCTTCTCCATGCAGCTTCTGCACGTTGTTTAGCTCAAAGAAACATGGCTGAGGCTAAACATGGGCTAGATCAAGCCGATGTCTTTAAACCCAGGTGTAAAGAGGACGGGTCTTTCATGGAAGTCCAGTGTCACGAGTCGTCCGGCTACTGTTGGTGTGTGGACGAACATGGGAAACCTCTCACAGGATCGTCGGTCAAATACGGACAACCCAAGTGTAACAGATTCGGTATAATTACTACCTTCACTCCAATTACGTAATAGTTGAGTTACATATAGTTACTACCTTCACTACAGTTACAGTATAATTGAGTTACATATAGTTATAACCTTCACTCCAGTTACAGTATAGTTGAGTTACGTATAGTTACTACCTTCACTACAGTTACAGTATAATTGAGTTACATATAGTTATAACCTTCACTCCAGTTACAGTATAATTGAGTTACGTATAGTTACTACCTTCACTACAGTTACAGTATAATTGAGTTACATATAGTTATAACCTTCACTCCAGTTACAGTATAATTGAGTTACGTATAGTTATAACCTTCACTACAGTTACAGTATAATTGAGTTACGTATAGTTAATACTTTCACTCCAGTTACATTATAGTTGTGTTACATATAGTTACTACCTTCACTCCAGTTACAGTATAATTGAGTTACATATAGTTACTACCTTCACTCCAGTTACAGTATAATTGAGTTACATATAGTTACTACCTTCACTCCAGTTACATTATAGTTGAGTTACATATAGTTACTACCTTCACTCCAGTTACATTATAGTTGTGTTACATATAGTTACTACCTTCACTCCAGTTACAGTATAATTGAGTTACATATAGTTATAACCTTCACTACAGTTACAGTATAATTGAGTTACATATAGTTATAACCTTCACTACAGTTACAGTATAATTGA